>NC_134405.1:127372714-127526302 GCF_038048845.1 Mixophyes fleayi
TTTTTTTAACTAAAAATAATCAGGATTTGTATTAAGAACCATCTTGTCTGAATGTAGGTTTAAGAACGGTTCCTTGTACAGCAATGCTTGAATTTCTCCTGCCCTTCTGGAGGATGTGATGGCTCTACAAACTGACAACTATATACCCGTACAAGATAAATATCCTGTATTCTATTATGTAGTATCTCAAAATACTCTTCAAATTTTTAATATATTTTACAATAAATATCCAAAAATTGATATATAGGATGTGCTATCACTGTAACAAGTTCATGAAAATAGCAGAAATAGAAAAAACCACCAGGCACTAGTTAGGAAAAATAATAAATCCAAATTCAATAATACATAATAGCAGATTATTATAAACTGCTAAAGATAAACGTGCAGTCCTCCACACAAAGCAAGTACTGTGGCTTGTTACACAAATGAAATTAGAAAGAAAAAACTACAAGTGGCAGCGCTGGTAAATCTGTAGAATAGCATATTTATTACATATAAAAAGAATTAAAAATATTATAACATGCTCAGCGAGCCATTAAAAAGCACCGTAATCACAAATAAAGCACTTATCATAGCAGCTGTAAAGTCCCAAAAGTCCAGTAATAGCAGTATACAATTTAGGGGAATGTCCAGCAAAGGGTCCCTAGGTACAAGAGTATATCCACACAGTTGCGGCTTTAATAGATATCCATCAGTAATGAATTATATACATGGAGAACTAGCACACTTCTGCTCTTACATCTCCTCTTACAAATCCAACATCGGATCCTTAAGGATAAATGCAGCTGTAAACTTTTTGTGTCAAAAATATCAAAGTTCCAATTCCTTTCTTATATTTCACTAAAAAGCGTGTATACACAAGAAAAGAAAAAAAGGTGCATCTGTGCTCCCCAGCGTCCAGCTAACGTGTTTCTCCACCCCTTCGGTGGGCAGTTTCGTCAGAGGTTCATCCATTAACATAGCAAGCAAGGAAAGTAGTTATCATTTTGTGGTGCTCTTTTGGGGAGAAGTATAGTATTAAAACATAATTTTTATTGAATTTATATTAAAATATATGTTTTATTCTGTTCAATTTCCAGAACTGTAATTAATTCAGACAGATTAGTTGCCCAATACTCTACATGTTAGTGCATATTCTCCAATAATATTGTTTTCTCATTGACTAATGGTAGTCATCTGTCGAAGTCGTATAATTGGATGAACAAAAGTATATTGGTTAATATAGTTTTATTGGTCGATTGCACTCAGTATACGCACGTACACACCCGCATTACAACATTTAGTTATTTATATAATTCATATTCATATTGGTTCCGTTACACAGTAATTTATGAGCAGATAGTATTTAGTTTATTATTAGTTTATATATTATGATTATATGTACACTTCAGTGTTATTTAAGGTTCAGTTTATAGGAAATGTGTGATGTCTGATATTCTAATCCCCTATTTATCAGCAGCTGTCGGGTTCCATCGTCGAAGAGATCGCATATTGCATACTCTAGTTATTGATGTTAGGCAATATCTTGTCAGATTGATATCAGACAGTAAAATGCTAATGGACTAGTTGTAACTTGTTTCTGGGCGGGAGAATCATCTGGAATGTTGACTTCAGCCTTTGAGGGGGTTGTTTGAACTAGCCTATGACCTGTTTACCCTGGACCCAGCAGAAGTCTGGACCTATAGAAGCAAGCCACGTCATCTGCATTGTTCGCTCTGTAACACTGAATGTATATATATAATCATAGCTACGCTCCTAGTCTACTCTGACCACAGTGTCCACGGGTACCGTGGGAGCGCAGTGCGAGCGCATGCGAACGCTGCGGTATGTATGTATCTTTTGGTATTGGCTGTACTGTACTGTATTATATTATAATCATGTATTGAACTATTAACTTTTTACATCTAATAAAATAAATCACTTTGTGCGTTAGAAACACAATACAATCGCTTGGGCAATGCTTATTTGAAAACGATAGAATTACTTTAATAATTTGGGGGCTCTGAGTTTGGAGATTACGTCATCGTCAGGCATGCAACGCTTACGGTTTTCGGTTCCTCAACAAAGGGTGGATTGACGGACGCGTCTCATACAGGAAAGAACGCAATTGTCACGGGCACTAGGAGTTTATACCCGAGTTTCACCTGATGTTATAGCTGACAGAGGGGCGGTGTTGACCACGGACCTCAGGGCAGTTAGGTGAATGATTGGAATGAAGATAACAGCAGGAAAGTAGAGAATGTCTTATGAAGTCAATGACTTGCAGCTGTTGATGGTGGAAGGTCAGCGACTTGGAACTGTAGAGAAGAAGCGATATAGCTTCAGACGAGATGAGAGGACGTGAGTAGGTGAAGGTAGCTCGTGGAGGAGTCAGTGGTCTGTGTACAGCAAGTTGTACCACTGTAGTGATGAGGAGGTTGTCCTGGTGCAGGTAGGTAGTAGGGTAGTCGGTGGTCTGCGTATAGCAAGTTGTACCACCGCTGTGATGGGAAGAGTTGTACTGGTGCAGGTAGGTAGCGGGGTAGTCGGTGGTCTGCGTATAGCAAGTTGTACCACCGCTGTGATGAGGAATGTCCAGGTGTAGGTAGGTAGCAGGAGAGTCAGTGGTCTGCGTATAGCAAGTTGTACCACTGCTGTGAGGAGGAATGAGGACTTGTCCAGGTGCTGGTAGGTAGCAGGGAAGTCAGTGGTCTGCGTGTAGCAAGTTGTACCACTGCTGTGAAGAGGAGCTGTGTGGAAACAGCGAGAGTAGAAAGGAGTTTTGTACAACACAAGTGGGTAAGTACAATGAATAGTCTGTCAATATAGTAGCTGGCTCTGCAGCGTGGAGAAGCGGGTCAGCGCGGATATGCAAGTAACAACAAAGTCAATATGATGAGAGCATACCGCAGCTGAGTGAGAAGCTTGTCCGGGTAAACAGGCAATGTAGCATTAGACAGTCTATCATAGGTAACTGTACCTTAGTGCAGTAGTCACGTATAGTTCAATAGGTATGCAAGTAAACAATAATAGTCAATAGTGGTTATGCATACCAAGTAGAGCAGGAATCAGCTGGGAAGCTGAAGAAGCAATCAGCTGAGTAGACACGCTTTAGCGGGTATGGGAACCGCCGTTGAGTAGAGCAGGGAACAGCTTGGAAACTGTAGACGATCAGCTGAGTAGACACGCTGTAGCGGGTATGGGAACCGCCGGTGAGTAGAGCAGGAAGCAGCTTGGAAACTGCAGATGATCAGCTGAGTAGACACGCTGTAGCGGGTATGGGAACCGCCGGTGAGTAGAGCAGGAAGCAGCTTGGAAACTGCAGACGATCAGCTGAGTAGTAATGCTGTAGCGGGTATGGGAACCGCCGATGAGTAGAGCTGGAAGCAGCTTGGAAACTGCAGACACGAGTAGAGCTGGAAGCAGCTTGGAAACTGCAGACACGAGTAGAGCTGGAAGCAGCTTGGAAACTGCAGACACCTATAGAGAATCACTGGGAATGAGACTCCAAGATCAGGCAACTACCTAAGGCTGCAGGTGCCTTAAGTAGGGTGAGGGGCTTGATCCATCAATCACATTAGTGGTCAGGTGTAGTTGTAAAAGGGACCTGTGCATGCGCAGTGCAACAGGATGGCGGACGGCCACGGTTCAACACAGGTGTAAGTGGGAAAGATGGAGAACCACGTACCAGAGTGGACGCACTCACACTCCGGTGAGTGACAGTACCCCCCCTTTTAAAGGTGGGCACAGATCACTTGGAACCGGGTTTGCCTGGAAATTTTAGGTAGAATTTTTTAAGCAGGGCTGGAGCCTTGAGGTCATCAGCGCGAATCCAGGGGCGTTCTTCTGGACCAAAGCCCTTCCAATGAACGAGGAATTGGAGAGTTCCTCGTGAAATTTTGGCATCCAGAATTTGAGATATCTCGAACTTCTCTTCTTGATGAATCTGTACTGGTTTAGGTACAGAAGGAGGAGCAGAAAAGCGATTAATAATAAGAGGTTTGAGCAGTGAGACATGGAAGGCATTGGAGATCCGGAGGTTCTTTGGTAATAGTAGCTTGAAGCATACAGGATTTATGACTTGAGTGATCTTGTATGGTCCGATAAAGCGTGGCGCAACACTTCATGGACGGAACCTTCAGGCGGATTTTTTTTGTAGAAAGCCATACACGGTCTCCAATCTTGAGTGGTGGAATGGCTCGCCTCTTTTTATCTGCGAAGAATTTGTATCTGGTTGATGCCTTTCTCAGGGAGGATCTCACATGAGTCCAGATGGTTTTGAAGTTTTTACAAAGTTTCTCTACCGCAGGAACTTGGGTGGGAGGGAGGGCAGGAAACACTGGGAGAGACTGATGGTGGCTGTAAACCACGGAAAAATGAGTTTTAGTTGAAGATTCATGGTACATGTTATTGTGGGCAAACTCAGCCCACGGGAGTAGATCTACCCAATTATCTTGGTTGGCTGAGGAGAAGATTCTTATGAAGGTCTCAAGGTCTTGATTGACTCTTTCTGTCTGTCCGTTTGATTGAGGGTGGTAAGAAGATGATAGAGAGAGTCGGATACCCAAGGTCTTGCAAAGGGCTCGCCAGAAACTGGAGACGAACTGTACTCCTCTATCAGACACAATCTCGGAGGGACAGCCATGAATCCGAAAGATCTCTTTAATAAAATGGTCAGCCGAGGTAGAAGAAGATGGTAATCCAGTTAGAGGGACGAAGTGAACCATCTTGGAGAATCTATCCACCACTACCCAGATGGTATTACATCTCTTGCTAAGAGGAAGTTCGGTGACAAAGTCCATACTTATATGGGTCCATGGTTTGGTAGGGATAGGTAGTGGTTGGAGCAATCCCGCTGGTTTTCTGCGGGAAGACTTAAATTGAGAGCAAATCTCACAAGCGGCCACAAACTCTCTGACATCCTTTCTGATAGAGGGCCACCAATAACTCCTGGAAAGGATCTCAAAAGTCTTTCGTTCACCAGAATGTCCAGAGAAGCATGGTACCATGACAATATTCTCTTACGAAGAGATGGCGGAACGAGGGTTTTCCCAAACGGTAGCACATTGGTGGAAGAAGTGGCCAAAGTCACACATTTGGGATCCAGTATAGGATGGTCGGAACAATCCGTGATGTCAGAGGGAGGTGCAAACGCCCGGGATAAAGCGTCTGCTTTTTTGTTCTTTGCAGCTGCTTTCAACGTAATGATGAGCTCGAAGCGGGAAAAGAAGAGTGACCATCTCGCCTGTCGAGGGTTTAAGCATTGAGCTGTTTGTAAATAGAGGAGATTTTTATGGTCTGTAAAGATGGTTACAGGGTAACGAGCCCCCTCCAGTAGATATCTCCACTCCTCCAATGTGACTTTTATAGCTAACAGTTCCTTGTCACAGATGGTGTAGTTATTTTCCGCGGGTATAAGACCCCGGGAGTAGAAAGCGCAAGGATGGAACTTCTGTTGCTCAGATCTTTGGGAGAGAATGGCCCCTAGTCCGACATTGGAGGCATCTACCTCGAGAAAGAAGGGAAGGTTCACATCAGGCTGCCGCAGAACAGGAGCAGTGGAAAAGGCCTCTTTAAGGCTTTGGAAAGCTTGAAGGGCCTCGGAGGACCAGTGTTTAGTATTGGCACCCTTCCTGGTCAGGGCCACAATAGGAGAGGCAATAGAGGAGAAGTTCAAGATAAAGCATCTGTAATAATTTGCAAAACCCAGGAAGCGTTGTATAGCCCTGATGGTAGTTGGCTGAGGCCAAAGTAGGACAGCATTAACTTTGTCAGGGTCCATCTCCAGACCTACTCCGGACACGATGTATCCCAAGAATGGAATTTGGGATAATTCGAAGGAGCATTCTTCCGCAGTCTGGAGAGAACTTCTGCCACATGTTGATGGTGGGAGACAAGATCTTCAGAGAAGATTAAAATGTCGTCCAGATAGACTACAACGCACAAGTATAATAGGTCCCGGAAGATCTTGTTCACGAATCCTTGAAAGACAGCAGGGGCGTTACACAGTCCAAAGGGCATAACTAGGTATTCGTAATGCCCATCCCTGGTGTTGAATGCTGTCTTCCATTTGTCGCCTGACTTGATCCGGTTTAGGTTGTAAGCGTCACGGAGATCAAGTTTGGTAAATATCCGAGCACCTTTAATACGATCGAAGAGTTCGGTGATAAGAGGAATCGGGTACCGGTTTTTCACGGTTATGGCATTGAGCCCCCGATAATCAATGCAGGGTCTTAAGGTCCCATCTTTCTTCTTCACGAAAAAGAAGCCCGCTCCAGCGGGAGAGCTGGAAGGTCGAATGAACCCGCGATGAAGGTTGTCCTTGATATACTCTTACATAGCCTGTGTCTCTGGTAGCAAGAGAGGGTATACACGGCCCCTAGGAGGGTTTTTGCCAAGTAGTAGATCTATGGGACAATCCCATGCCCGATGAGGTGGCAGGCATTTAGATTGCGCCTTATCGAACACGTCAGCGAACGGGGCATACTGTGGAGGAAGGACCGGAGGACCAGGTGTTATAGACGATCTGTTGATTTTGAGTGGTAGCACTCGGGTTAGGCTTCAATGATGACAATCCGGGCCCCAGGATGTGACTTGGGGAGTACTCCAATCAACTTGTGGTGAATGAAGCTGAAACCATGGAAGGCCAAGAACGATGGGACTAGTAGTAGCAGGAAGGACCAGCAAAGAGATTTTCTCTCGGTGGAAGGCTCCAATTTGGAGGGTCAAAGGAGTCGTACAGTGAGTGATAAGTCCATTAATGATACGAGAGCCATCTATAGCGGTGACCGCTATGGCAGTTTTTAACGGGGCCACTGGTAGGGACCACTGGTTAACTAGAGCACTGGAGATAAAGTTGCCGGCAGCGCCGGAATCCAGAAGTGCTTGAGAGATAAAAGATTTGGTGGCTGAGAAGATGGTAACATCAAATGCACACACTTTGGAATCCATAGAAGATGGAGAGGAGTCCAAGAACACTAACCTTACCTCTCCAGAACTGGTTAGGGCCTGGCATTTCCCGACTTCTTAGGACATGAGTTCAGGCTGTGTGTAGGGTCAGCACAATAGATGCAGAGTCTATTTTGTATTCGTCGATCCCTCTCTTTAGATGTTAACTTAGAGCTTCCTACCTCCATGGGTTCCACTGGAGGGGGAAGATGACGAACTTGAGGTGATGGACGAGTGAACCCATTAGAGGTGCTTGTTCTTTCAGACTCCCTCTCACGGAATCTCATGTCTACCCTATGACATAGGGAAATTAGATCGTCCAAGGAGGAGGGTAACTCTTGTGTGGTCAGAGCGTCTTTGATCTTATCCGTCAGACCATGCCAGAAGGCAGCTATCAGGGCCTCGGTGTTCCACTGTAGTTCAGAGGCGAGTATCCGAAACTGAATGACGTACTGGGCCACAGAGTGTGATCCTTGGCGTAGTCGGAGAATGCTGGAAGCCGCAGAGACAACGCGGCCAGATTCATCGAAAATTTTGCGAAACGTGGAAATGAAGAGTGCACTATCCTCCAATAGGGGGTCATTTCTCTCCCACAGAGGGGAGGCCCACGCAAGAGCCTGTCCGGAAAACAGAGAAATGAGGTAGGCAATCTTGGCACGGTGAGTGGCAAAATGGTGAGGTTGTAGCTTGAAATGGAGAGAGCACTGATTCAGAAAACCTCTACACATCTTGGGATCTCCATCATATTTTGAGGGAGTAGGCAGGTGTAGCGTGGAAGCAGTAGACACCTGGGATGGCACTGGGGAAGGAGATGACGCTGGAGGTTCAACAGTCGCTGAAACATTTTGTGGAGGATCTCCTCGGGCGACCAGAGTCTGGAAACACTGGAACAGATGTTGCTGCCGAACATCCTGTTGTTCCACCCGAGTGACTAGATGCTGCAGCATCTCCCTAGCTGTTGGTTCCAATCCTGGGTCTGTCATGGCCTGATCTTACTGTCACGGGCACTAGGAGTTTATACCCGAGTTTCACCTGATGTTATAACTGACAGAGGGGCGGTGTTGACCACAGACCTCAGGGCAGTTAGGTGAATGATTGGAATGAAGATAACAGCAGGAAAGTAGAGAATGTCTTATGAAGTCAATGACTTGCAGCTGTTGATGGTGGAAGGTCAGCGAATTGGAACTGTAGAGAAGAAGCGATATAGCTTCAGACGAGATGAGAGGACATGAGTAGGTGAAGGTAGCTCGTGGAGGAGTCAGTGGTCTGCGTACAGCAAGTTGTACCACTGTAGTGATGAGGAGGTTGTCCTGGTGCAGGTAGGTAGTAGGGTAGTCGGTGGTCTGCGTATAGCAAGTTGTACCACCGCTGTGATGAGGAATGTCCAGGTGTAGGTAGGTAGCAGGAGAGTCAGTGGTCTGCGTATAGCAAGTTGTACCACTGCTGTGAGGAGGAATGAGGACTTGTCCAGGTGCAGGAGAGTGGTATGGAAAAGGCAAACTGTAGCTGTGTGGAAACAGCGCGAGTAGAAAGGAGTTTTGTACAACACAAGTGGGTAAGTACAATGAATAGTCTGTCAATATAGTAGCTGGCTCTGCAGCGTGGAGAAGCGGGTCAGCGCGGATATGCAAGTAACAACAAAGTCAATATGATGAGAGCATACCGCAGCTGAGTGAGAAGCTTGTCCGGGTAAACAGGCAATGTAGCATAGACAGTCTATCATAGGTAACTGTACCTTAGTGCAGTAGTCACGTATAGTTCAATAGGTATGCAAGTAAACAATAATAGTCAATAGTGGTTATGCATACCAAGTAGAGCAGGAATCAGCTGGGAAGCTGAAGAAGCGATCAGCTGAGTAGACATGCTGTAGCGGGTATGGGAACCACCGTTGAGTAGAGCAGGGAACAGCTTGGAAACTGTAGACAATCAGCTGAGTAGACACGCTGTAGCGGGTATGGGAACCGCCGGTGAGTAGAGCAGGAAGCAGCTTGGAAACTGCAGACGATCAGCTGAGTAGTAATGCTGTAGCGGGTATGGGAACCGCCGATGAGTAGAGCTGGAAGCAGCTTGGAAACTGCAGACACGAGTAGAGCTGAAAGCAGCTTGGAAACTGCAGACACGAGTAGAGCTGGAAGCAGCTTGGAAACTGCAGACACGAGTAGAGCTGGAAGCAGCTTGGAAACTGCAGACACGAGTAGAGCTGGAAGCAGCTTGGAAACTGCAGACACCTATAGAGAATCACTGGGAATGAGACTCCAAGATCAGGCAACTACCTAAGGCTGCAGGTGCCTTAAGTAGGGTGAGGTGATTGATCCATCAATCACATTAGTGGTCAGGTGTAGTTGTTAAAGGGACCTGCGCATGCGCAGTGCGACAGGATGGCGGACGGCCACGGTTCAACACAGGTGTAAGCGGGAAAGATGGAGAACCACGTACAAGAGTGGAGGCACTCACACTCTGGTGAGTGACAGCAATGTGTTCAAGACCTGTGGTTCACTCTGTGTTGCGAAACCGAATGTTTGTTGTTGCATAGTCTGAAGGAACGCTAATTTGAATCTAGGGACAAGAAAGAATAATGTTTCTTTTTATTGTCGTTTTGCATTTTAAAGGGTATTGCATTGCATAGGGTATGTGTACTTCCTGCATTGAGTATGTGTATTTCTGGTATTGTTGCCAGGTGTGATCATAGTCTGTTATATATGCATAGTGTTATCACTTGGTAAAATCTCTGAAAAGATAGTGCCATTGTTTGGGAAATTTATTTTCTGTACAGAAAACAAAAGGTTGTGTGTGTGTGTGTGTGTGTATGTGAATGTTATACATAAAGACAAAAGTATACTTGTAATGGAATATAGGTTTTGTTTTGCACGTGCGCCCAATACTAATCACGATGTTTATTGATAACTAGTTTGAGCGGTGCGATTCGACCGCATGATAAAGGCCGTGATTGAGTATTGGGAGGGCAGCGTGGAACTGTTGAAAATTGATAGCGCTTTGGTTCAGGTGTGTCTGACGGGGCACGGTAAAAAGAGGACCTGACAACAAAGATTCTGTTCTCGGTGGGAACAGGATATAAAGAAACCTTTGTGTGAAGTGGTGTTCTGTTCTAGCAAAGAGCAGGTAATAAAGAGACACCACAGAGTATACATGGCAGGTATACTAGAAGCGAATATAACAGGTTTTCGCGGCACTCCCAATTGTAATCGAAAAGTTTACTGATAGTTAGTATCCGTAAGCGGTGCGATCGGACCGCATGGTTGATTTAGTGCAGCCGTGTTTGCGACTTGGGACATGTGGGAGGAAATACGCTGCAACCACTGATATTCTTGATTGATATCGGTTGCTAACAGTGGTAAAGTACTCAAACTAGGAAAAGCAGGGTATTGCGAAGTTGGTACTTGTCTGATCCCAGTTGTGTTAGGTTGTTTCTCCAGTGACTACGCTGACAATCGCATGATATTGTTAGTGATACTCAGTAGCGTGGAGTTGAGGGGACATACCTGTTGAAATCGTCCAGGGCCAAGAAGACATGGCCAATTGTGTGCTGCCTAATGAATGGCCGGTTGGTTCGGCAAAGTATGTTATGTATAATAAATACGGTGCGTATGCAACGGCATACAGCGACAAATGGGTCAAGATGACCCGGGAGTGTGTGAAACCTTTCCCAAACATAGGTAGTTTTGACTCAGAGGTGTTAAATAATGTTAGAGATAAAGTGCGGTTGATTAAATCAACAAAAACGAGAATTGAACATGATGACTGTTTAAAATTGTGGCAATAAGAAGGGTACACGTGGCAAGGGAGCGCGTGCTCAGCGGAAGTAGGCGTGGCGCAAATCGCGCGCACAACGGAAGTGAGCGGTGCAAAGCGTGGAGAACTGAGAGCATGCACGCCCTCGCAGCCAAATGCGATTGAGGTGATAGGTACAGCCAATACCAAAAATGTTAAAAATGTAATGAGTAAGTTGTATGATGTCTTAAGTAATGTTTTAGAAGAAGAAGATGTACCCACAGTCATTTCAGCCATTGCCCATGCCAGTAACATACACGGACCCAGCAGGGGCAGCGGCTGATAACCTTTACATTATTTTCACCAATTTCAAAGGGGGAGACATTCATTGTACTGCAAAAGCGATTCCAGCAACTAGTTCAGAACATAGTGATTTGGTAGGCTTATATCCTGTCTGCACAACAGCAGTTCCCAATGCGAAAGCGGACAGAGATGGTGTAGTTCCCATGAAACATGTAGCAATGTATATTCCATGGACTAAGGCGGAACTATTTACAATTATGTCTGATTTCCCTGATCCTAGAAAAGATTTGGCCAAGTGTCAGAAATTTATTTAGACATTTAGGTAATGCACATGGGCCTACTAATAAAGATTGGCGAGTGGTGTTTAGAGCTTATCTTCCTCTCGATACTGATATACAAAAGTTCATTAAGGATTGTAAGTTGGAGAAGGATAAATCCTTAACCGAAGATAACAATCAGTATAATATTGGACGTATAATCTCACAGTTGGCCATATATTTCCCAGTGACAGTGGAATGGGGAAAAATATTCACTATCAAACAAAAAGGTAGTGAGATTACAACCGATTATTTTTCTAGGGTTCTAGCGGCCATGATAAAGTACACAGGGATATCAGATATAAGGAAAAATCCACAACATAGGGAGGTAGTTGTTGCAGTACTAATGGACGGCCTCCGGGAGGATCTAAGGACCTGGATACAAACCTCTTTTCCTAATTGGAGAGGTCTCACGGTAAATGAAATTAGAGAGAATGCTGTAGAACATGATAAAAATATATGTAAAAAGGAAAAAGCGCAGAGTGATAGGTTAATGATGTTGGGTATCCAGGCGTTAGGAAAATTACATTCACAACCTCAGAATTATAAAAACCACTATAAGGGACGAAAGAAACAGAAATCTTTGAAGTGTTTTAACTGTCTTAAGAAGGGACATTTGAGAAAAGATTGCAAAGAAAATATTAGAGCAAAAGCTAGGAAATTAGGATCAGGCAAGGCAAATAATAATCAATGGTAAGTATTAATGTGCAGGTTTAGGAAAAAACCTGATTTCAAAGGTAATCTTTGTTGATTTTGCTTGTTTGTTTTATGTTGTCACATGCTTGCTTTCCTAATCGCAGGCCGATGGTAAAGAATGAAAATGTTTGTTTCGTTTGCTGTTTAAAGATAACTATCTTGTTTTTTCTTCTCACAGATAAGGGTACACAGAAGAAATATAGACTTAGGGCTAGATTTACTAAGCTGCGGGTTTGAAAAAGTGGGGATGTTGCCTATAGCAACCAATCAGATTCTAGCTTTCATTTATTTAGTACCTTCTACAAAATGACAGATAGAATCTCATTGGTTGCTATAGGCAACATCCCCACTTTTTCAAACCCGCAGCTTAGTAAATCTAGCCTTTAGTGTTTAAAGGGGTGGGATAGAGAAATAGAAAGATTACTCTTGAAAGACTACTTAATAATGAATCATTAGAACACTCTTTGTATTAGGCTGCAGTGACTCATGATAATTTGTTTGGCTGAGAATCATTATCCAAAAATGAAGTATGTACATACTTTGCTCCAAAAAATTGTTTTATGTATCTCAGATGAGTCATCAAGAGTTAATTTTTTTACATTTCTCTGTCATAAGTCAGGAAGTCCGTTGAAAAGGTATGTAGTTAATGTGATACCGAGTTCTTAATGAACAAATGACGGACGACATTGGATTGCACGGTTGATGTAAGACCCCCTAGTCAAGTATGGGGAGAGGTCATAGTTTAGCAAATAGCTAAGGGGATTAGTGGAATGAATACAGCCATTTTCCATAGAGTCCAATCCAGCTTTCATTTTTGCTGAAAAATCTCCCTTTCTGCATGTATGTTTGTTTTCAAACCCTTGTATTCAAATCGTTGTATTCCTATTATTCATTGCTTTCTTATTTCTCATTCTTTACATCTATGCTAGTATCTCTCTATCTTTTTTTCCTCTCTCTCTTCTCTTGTATAGAGATACGAAAAGACATATTTTTTTTACATAAGACAAACTCAGAGATATACACACTAGATTGACATGAGTTACAGAAACAGACAGGGGTTTGGTGTTATATGTATAGAAGCTGCTAATGTTAAGCAGAAAGTTTGGTGTGGAAAAATGATTCATGTTTTTATTTAGAATGCATATCTGCTTTTTGCCTCCTGTACAAAGTGTGCTTTTATGTTTATGCACAAAGGGTGGAGAGATCGCTAGAAGTTAGGCATACAGATATGCATCTCTGTGTAGAACATTGGAGTAGGATTTTTGCCACAAGATACGACATAATGTGAAAACCCTAGAAAATATAGAATTTTCGTGTTTTATATTGTTTCACTATTAGACAGACATGTACTGGGTACTGTTATATTTGAAGAAAGTGTTATAGAAATAGACCCCTTTGTCTTTCTCACTTAGTCAAGTAGCTGAATGTGAGGTACTGAGAATGGCATATGAGTTGGCAGAGGGAAAATCGATTGATATACATTGGTCTTTAGCATTTTTCTAGTCTAGGGGGGGACTTTTTATAGCAATACCAGCACATGAGTAGGACACTACATGGAGGACTTTACACAGTGACACAGTTACCAACTGAAGTAGCTGCTAGTAAAGCCCAAACTTGCACACACGACTTTACATGGCTGTCACACCAGGGCGAACATAGCTGTCAAATAGACAGCAGGGTTTTATGTGACAGCTAACAAATCTATGTTTTGTTTTGTTTTTCATTGTATTGTTTTAGTTTTAAAATGTGAACACACACACACATGCACGCATACACATATTGGGTAATATATGAAGATTTGTGTTACCTGAAGAATTAACTGTCTGGAAGGTGAAGAGATGTGGTGAGGAGTCTGGTGGACTCTGGAGAGATGGACAAGGTAGACCAGTAGCTCCCAGAGTGTATCTTTCAGACCTAGCGGAGGCAGCACATGGTCTGGCTCAGATGGGTACAAAAGGTATGCGCAAGCGGGTAAGGGCATATTGGGGTGCACTAGACATTTCTTCTCAAGCTAGTAGGATGGCAACATCCTATCTTGATTAAGAGAATGTCGGGAAAATGATACCAATAGAGACATCCCATATCCCTTCTGGGGATGAGTTTTTCTCCAGATAAAACAAATCCACGTTATCCAATTACCACCATGCAGGATCCTCAAGTATACACTGGTGTACTAATGAAATATGTCTGGGTAAAGGTGTATTGAAATGTGTCTAATGTATTGATGTGTCATACTCAAAGCTTTTGTTATTCAATGTGATAGCCCTAGAATTATAATAGGTGATAGGGGTATTCATGTTATTGATAATAAATGTATAATGTATGAGTAGTGGTAACGAATTACATACTTTTTGATTAGCCACAAACCAGTGTGAACATAAAGTAACTGTACTAGGTAGAACGAATTGAATAGAATGAGAGTTGGAACTTGATTGAAGTGGCTGATAGCTTTAGCCACTAGTCCTCCACACTATCAATACAACTCCTGAGCTGCCTCTTAACCTGTTGACTTTTGAAATGTTCTTGACCCCTCTTGGGATGAATTTGTAAATGAGAGACTAGTTTAGACCTTGAGAGGGAAGGTAAATAGTGATACAGCAACCGAGAACGTTCAAAACACTGTTTCCTGAAAAGAAACACTAACTGTCAGGATGTTGGACCAGGAGAGTAAATTGTGGAACAGTAAGTTCTTAGGCTCAGGTTATTTGACAGACAAGTGCCAAGTGTAAGCTACCAGCACCAAGAGTAGCAGAGACACTGGTACCCATTTCACCCACTGCAGAGGAGCCAACACTCAGAGAAGGGTCCAAGGGCACTCATGAATCTGTTCTGGAAGGCCTCGAATGCAGTTAGTAGCACCTGAGCCAAAGGCTAAGACAGTTGTCCTGCATGAAGTTGTAGTTTTTCCTGTTTTGTGTTTCTCTCATTTCATTCTCTTCTCAGGACGGTCAATTATTTTAATTATTAGCAGGTGACAGAGGCTGGTTCAGGTAATGATATTGAGGAATTGGGGTTGAAGGAGAAGTTAGTGAAAGAATCGGTCCAGCCAATTACTCTATTCAATTCAGGGGTAAAGGAAAATTTGGAAACCTTGGAGCTTGGAGAAAGTGCGAGGGGCTATTGTCTGAGTAATATTACGTCCGTAAGTACGTTGACCACATAGTTAAAAAAGAGGTACACCCAGCGATGCCAGTCCATTAATATTCGGACTTGAGCAGGCATCCTTGAGAATGATTATCATTCTTGGGTGGGTAAGGTTTTAGATCAAACATAGTGCTGGGTGTGCTCTCACATGCCTCAGTGATTATATCAAGTAGGATTAGTTCTCTTTCCACTAAATATTCTTGAGATACCTGAATTATGGGTGGGAAGTCACTAGGGGAAAAGTACAACACCTAGGTCCTTTAGTCTGGAGTCTCCTAATATTTTGCAAGCCGATCACTATTTCACGCACAAAGAAACCTGAGTATTGGGAGACTGGGAAGAACGAACAGACAATAGCCCGCCCACAAGTGTTGATGAAAAGAACTGATGACATTATTAGAAGTGTGTATATTAACACAAGCTGAAGGAGATTGTATATGGCATTATTGATAGACATAGGATGATGCTATTGATGAACATGAAGTGTTTAAATGTATTCCGAGCTTAATGACATGCGTTGGACAGATGAACCTGTTAAACTTGAAGAACTGCAGTAGAGTATTCTGTATAACTTATACATGTTCTATTGTATTCTGTACCTTTCCAAATAATGTATTACATTTTTTATTACAAAAGGTTATCTCCAAGCTCCAGAAGTGTACGGTCTATAGTAAAAGAAGAAATCGTTTTGAGGATTAAGACTCTCTCTTATGATAACTTGTTTAGATCTACAAACAGCGTGGTCATACACCAAGGGGGACTTGCATTACATAACAATGAAATGTGGTACTGAGATCCTGCATATAACAATCTTTAAGGAGATAGTTTATTATACTATCAAAGGGTGGAACTGTCAAAGTCGTATAATTGGATGAACAAAAGTATATTGGTTAATATTGTTTTATTGGTCGAATGCAATCAGTATGCCACGCTACACGTGGCATACTGCTATCGCACGGTAAAATACGCAAGTACACACCCGCATTACAACATTTAGTTATTTATATAATTCATATTCATATTGGTTCCGTTACACAGTAATTTATGAGCAGATAGTATTTAGTTTATTATTAGTTTATATATTATGATTATATGTACACTTCAGTGTTATTTAAGGTTCAGGTTATAGGAAATGTGTCATGTCTGATATCATTCTAATCCCTTATTTATCAGCAGCTGTCTGGTTCCATCGACGAAGAGATCGCATATTGCATACTCTAGTTATGTCACTCACCAGACTGTGAGTGCTTCTTCCCGTGTATTTAGGAACCATGGCCGTCCACCATCCTGAGGGTCTGCGCATGTGCAGCCCTTTCAAACCTTCAGTTCATGTTCCTTTTAGTTAATTGGCTGATCAGGCAACACTCCCTATTTAAAGCACCTGTGTTCAATACCTCGTTGCCTGATCTTGGAGTCTCATTCCCATGAGCCTCTGAAGGTGTTCCTGTGTTTCCTCGTGTATTCAGCTCTGCTGATTCCTGTGGTTTCCAGACCACTTCAACTCTCCTGTGTTTCATCGTGACTGTATTAGCTGATTCCTATCCGCTGCCTCCGTGCACTACAGTTATCAACTCACTTCAACTCTCCTGTGTTTCATCGTGACTGTATTAGCTGATTCCTATCCGCTGCCTCCGTGCACTACAGTTATCAACTCACTTCAACTCTCCTGTGTTTCATCGTGACTGTGTTAGCTGATTCCTATCCGCTGCCTCCGTGCACTACAGTTATCAACTCACTTCAACTCTCCTGTGTTTCATCGAGACTGCACCAGCTGATTCCTATCCGCTGTCTCCGTGCTCAACAGTTCCAGCTCATCTCAACTCCCCCGTGTTTCATCGAGACTGCACCTGCTGATTCCTATCCGCTGCCTCCGTGTACCTGCAGTGTCCTGCTTGCCGCTACCCTTCAGTTCTATTCGTGTCTGCAGCCAGCTGATCCACTCTCCGTGCTTCTAAAGTGTTCCTGCCTGTGTCAACTCGCCTGTCTGCATCGGATCAACGCCTCGCTGCTTTCATCTCGTCTAGACCATCTCTACACGTCAGTGTTCTCCAGGTGTCCAGTCCTATATACTACTGCTTCCTGAGTATTTGTTCCCATCTCCGCTGGTCTACCTACCTGTGTGCTGCACCTACTTGATTACCGCTTCTGCCCTCCTGGGACTTCGCATCCTGCTGGCCTCCAGCCGTTCAGGTATCTCTGCACTCCTGTCTGACAGCCTGCTCCTGAACCACGGTATGCATACTTCTCATTGATTGTGCTGGTGTATTGCATATCTTGCTGGACTGAGTTGTTCTCCCCTGGAGTTTACTATCCGCTGAGACTATTGCCATCATTTGACTGTGTTACCTGTTGCCCGGATAGTTCCTGTGACTTTGTATTATTGTGCAGTGCTGTTCAGTCATTACTATATTGTGCATATCATCGTGGGATCAAGTTCAGTGTGCCCGTGTAGACTCTGTATTGCATTTCTCTCCCCGTGCTCCTCCTCACTTATATATTCAGTGGTACAACTTGCTAGAGGCAGACCACTGATCCCTGTTTCCCGAGTCACCTGTTTCTGTATCCTTTCACATAGCAGTGGTACAACTTGCCATGCAGACCACTGACTTCCCGGATACCTCCACCTGGATTCCATTCCTTCACATAGACAGCGGTACAACTTGCTAAACGCAGACCGCTGACTCTCATCACCTCCTCGTTGCTGCTGGACATTCCTCCTCACTATAGCAGTGGTACAACTTGCTACCGCAGACCACTGACTACCCTCACGTTTCCTTTGTCCATTCAGTTCCTCGTGTACTATTACCTGTATATTACCAGTGCTGCTAGTCATAGACTTTCCACGAGCATTCTCTACCATCTGCTGTCTCCTGTTCCGTGATCACCCCGCTACCAGAGTACCATATTACCATCTATACTACTCTGGTAAGTCCCTCACCTGGTGATCCCTGGGTAAAGACTCCTAGTGCCCGTGACAAGTTATTGATGTTAGGCAGATTGATATCAGACTGTAAAATGCTAATGGACTAGTTGTAACTGGTTTCTGGGCGGGAGAATCATCTGGAATTTTGACCTCAGCCATTGAGGGGGTTGTTTGAACTAGCCTATGACCTGTTTACCCTGGACCCACCCGAAGTCTGGACCCATAGAAGCAAGTCACGTCATCTGCATTGTTCTCTCTGCAACACTGAATGTATATATATATAATCATAGCTGCGCTCCCAGTCGTCAGTCTACTCTGACCACAGTATTCAAGGGTGAACTACTGTCCACGGGTACCGTGGGAGCACAGTGAGAGCGCATGAGAACGCAGCGATATGTATGTATCTTTTGGTATTGGCTGTACTGTACTGTATTATATTATAATCATGTATTAAACTATTAACTTTTTACATCTGCTAAAATAAATCACTTTGTGCATTAGAAACACAATACAATCGCTTGGGCAATGCTTATTTGAAAACGATAGAACTACTTTAATACATCCAAACATTTAATTATCAATGACATAAGGACATCATGAATCCTTATGTAATTGATAATTAAGTGTTTGGATGACTATAATTAGTCAATGAGACAACAATCTCATTGGAGAATATGCACTAACATATAGAGTATGGGGCTACTAATCTATCTGAACTACAGTGTACAGTAGTATATTAACCTGGTTTAAACTAGCTACAGTATAATGCAACATTTTCCTAATATACATGAAATAAAAATGATGGAGTCCTGCGCATTATGATACACTGTTAAGCCAATATTTATACAAATTTACATAGGTGGTTGTATATACAATTTTCATTTATTGTACCATTAAATTTCAATTATTCAGATATCATACAACATAGCAAGGTATTGTAGTTTATCTACCATTTTAAACACAATCTGCACTTTCCACTAGTTTTTAATATTTCTCTACGAGCTACTATTTAGGAATAATGTGGGAATTTGTAAAAAGTTCAAAAAAGGATTCAGTTTTAATTGGTGATATTCAGTAACACACAGAGTGCCCAATGTTAAACACATTCTTTTCCTCTCCGAGTTCCAGCAGACGTAAGAAAGAATGAAACAATGTGACAGATGTCACATCTTGGTCCACAGCATAGGGTGAGAATGTAATTGAGCATAACCAACCACATATTCCTGCACATTTCCTATCTATGTCTACACTGCCAACCCCATCCTTCACACACTACATCATTCCACTACACAGGAGAGACATAAATACAGACGTGACAGTCGGCATTCACAACACTACACGTGAGAAATAACCACTCTGCATAAAGTTTCACATCATACACTGAATCAAAGTTAAATGCATTATAGCATCGTAATAATACCAATGTGTAACACTATACATTTGATGGCACACTACATTGCCAACCCCATAATACAGTACTAGGTATTGTAGAACGCAACCTAGAAGGGCAGAGAAGCAAAGACGGTCTCTGTGTAGGACGCAAGAGGACAGGGAATGACAGGCAGGCAGCTCATTATCCAGCTCCCATTTAGGCGACCTTTCACTAGCAGAAGAAAAGTGACAGGGAGTTCACTGGGACTTGCAATTGAAAATGTCTTCAGCCGATTGTTATGACAGATGAAGAGCACAGATCGAAGGTAAATCTTGTATAGTGTGTACACATGTATCGGCAGACTGATTGGAACTTCAGTTGTTCATCGAATTGTTATAGATAACAATTTGGTCTAAAGTTTTTGTCTACCTAGCCTTTGTGAGTGAGCATTTTCAGTGATACTTTCTGTAATGGCTCAAAGGGTTCTAGCTTCTAAAACAAGGTCAAAGTCCCAAGGTGCCACAAATGATTTTATTCAAGGTCAAATTATCTTTGCTGCTTGAAAGTATCTTTTGATTAGATAATCTAATATTAATCTTGTGTTTAAGAACAAACTTACTACATTAATGATCCAGGTGTCTGCATTAAGTGCAAATCCTTTCTGAAAACCTTCTTGATGAAAATCCAGTATGTGAGTCATGTTGACTTTTAATACATTGATTACTTTAGATGTGCACCATCTGATAAAATATTTTCCATACTCTATAATAAGCTACAGAATAATTATTTTTACTTACTTGTTTCTGACAAAGTGATTGAGATACTACACTTTTCCTCTTCTATAGTGTTCGGTCTACCCCATCAAAAAGAGACTCTGTGGATTTGGGTGGCAACCTGGTCCCTGATATAGAAGATCTGACCAACTTGGCAGCGGCCATTGTTGTAGAAGCATCTCCCATGCTACTGCGAACCATACAATGGAGGAAATTGCTTTCAATTCCATAGCTTACTTTTTTATTTTCTACAATGTGCTTGCAATTAGAGGAATAGGGGAGGGGACGGACATACAATTTGGACTTCCAAGGTCTTGATAGGTTAAGATCCCTTTTGCTTGAGTAGAGTATTTCCACTCTGTGTTTTGGTTTGTTGACATCATAGCTAGGTATTTATGATTCAGACAGGTTTCTGTAATAATTCAATTACTTTGCTTGTATTGATTTTGGCACGGCTTTCTGATTTTCCTATTACTAGAGTATTGAGTCTAAGTACGGCAGCATTGCGATTCACTGTTTCCTGAGGACAGCCATCAGGAGTAATCTTTTGTGAAATTCCTGGGAGAAGTTTAAATGACAAATTGTAGTCTCATACACTGGAAATTGTGTTCCCATACTGTAAAATTGATAATGCTGCAATGTAATTGGAATGCGAAGATACGCATTTTGTAGGACTATCAACTTTGAGAATTGATCTAAAGACTCCCTGCTAAAAAGTTTTTACTTAACAAACCGATTGAGTTTGCTTACATTTTCTAAATGTACCCATTTTTTTTCCAAATAGGGCCCCCAACATTCAGACAAGCCACAACTAAAGAAACCTGCAGCCACAGGTGGTGAAAGTGACAAGGACAGGTAGGAGAGGGCAGGACAGTCTGTCAAATGTTCTGATTCTAGTGGGACAATCCCAATTTTTGGTGACTGTTCTGCTCATTGTAACGGGCAGGCCAAGTCTGTGAACTCTTTATGTACACAATACATTCTTTATATACTACACTATTGTGATAGATGTCCTTTGTGGGCTTACCACACCCTCTCTGGTGGTTTGGTTACGCCTCTCTAGTGGCTGGCCACACCTACTCTGGTGGGCCTCTACCATTGTATTCCCCCCTGTGAATGTGAATTAAGGACACTTATGAGAGGCATAAAATGAATTGGGGGCATTACTGTGGCATAACATGAACTGGGGACTCTACTATGTGGTATGCTATGAATTGTGGGCAGGATTATTTATCACAGTATTAACTGGGCCTCTACTATAAGGACACTGTCCCGCCATCCTGAAAGTCAGGACTGCTGGGACATATGTCATGCTCCGGCGTGCGGGCACTACACACTTCTGCCAATGGTGTACACAGCAATGCAGGTTTTTTTTTCTGTAGGAGGGTGGCCTAGTGCTTTTCACCTGCTAGACACACCCCAATTATGCACAGCCATGCCCCCAACTGTATGACCACTCCCACTTTTGCGCTGCTGCAAAAAAAAATTGCCATGCTCAACTATAGGTGGGCCCAATGAAGTTGTTGTACCAGGGCCCTGCATTCCTTTTGGCAGCCCTGTCTATAGCTATGTAGTCGTTAGCAGGGATTTGATCATTGTCATGCTAGATTTCTATATGGTATTTGCAGCACTGCATTAATATTAAGTACGTGTGTATGTTTTTGTTATATGTCTTAAAACATTTTTACATACAATTGAGACTTTGTGCTGGCATTCCATTCAATATCAGGGGGTAGGTCACACTCAGCGATGTACTTGTTCTTCCAGTACTTGCATCTGAGGTTCATGTTTAGTTTGCTATTTGTTCTGCTGTAAGCTAAGCTGGTGTAATAGCTCTTGACAAAAGTTTTGTCTGGTCACAGACAATTTTTAAATCAGTGTTACTGTTGAACAAACAGGTTTTTCCAACGATACAATAAAAAAATCAACTATTCTAGTAGAGTTTGCTTACAGTATGTATGCAAACTGGTTTCTACAGTGTAGCCCAAGGGCTCTTTGCTGACAAAAAGCAGTCACCTAAATGTCTGATCCATTGTTCACGAGTTACTTTAGGCACTTTTGATCTTATCTACAAATTAGGGTGTTTACATGAGAACTTTTGCGAGGAGGGAATGTGCAAATTTTATGACACCTTAGAATTCTCCTTGAGGCAGATCCACTATATTATGTTGGCCAAATATAGCAAATGCCAGATGGAGTGACAGATGGAGTAGACACAGAGTATAAATATATGCAGGAGTTGAAGAAGGACCAAATGACTAGATGAAGTAGGAGAACTGAGGGCGCACTGGAAGAATGAAAGAGTAAGCAAGACAGAAGAGGAAATCTCCACAGAAAAGTTAATTACACATAAGGAATAATACACACAAATATTTATAAATATGCTGTAGAGATTGTCTCATTAGAAATGTGTGTGTGTTGTCAAAATTGTTGTGTTTGAGGGGGAGGGAATTAAATTAGCCACGAAACGTCTCCGGAACATCCGTGAGACACTTCGCAGCAGAGATTTGACAGAAATCTCTGCTCATTTTTTCTCAAACCCAATAGAAGTGTGAGTAAAAAACAAATAAGCAGAGATTTCTACCATAATCACCAAGAATGTGTAAAGGGCAGTGTCTGCTCTTCACATTGCCAACAGTTAAATTCCCCTTTTATGTTATAAAGTTAGAATTACAATCTAACAGAACTGTAATTATAGTGTTATTATACTGTGGATTTTATATTCTGTATGATTTAATCAAAATATTGTGGTTGCAAAACTTAGCTGGTGCTCTTTTTTAATCTACAGTGATGGGCAACTATACTGGTACCCTTGCAGGTATTTTTTTTCCTAATCATGCACAACTTCTTCCAGAGAATTGCTGAAAAACTATTTTGGTATCCACATATTTCTTTGGTTTGCAATAGGAAAACACACAAAAATTAAAAACACACACAAATCAGGAACATTTATTTAATCATAGCAAGTGCCACACATATCCTTAAATGGGCTTGAAACAATGATTGACACATATTGGAAGAAATTAAAATTAATTTGATTTCAAGCAGCTGATTTTCCTTTGGAACTGAGCCCACAACAGTGGTGAGTGACTAGAGCCTACAATATTCAAACCAACAAGCTTAAATAGAGAAAATAACCAATTCTCCTATTTGGTGTTGCTACATGTACTGAATGGTTATAGAGTAAATAAAGCCAGAGAATTGTCTGAGGTCAGACAGAAGATTGTAACATGGGCAGCCTGAAGGCTACAAATCAATTTCCAGAGACCATGAAGTTACTGTTTCCATTGTACTTAATGTTATTAGGAAGTTTAAAGGCTCATGGCATTATAGCCAACTTCCCTGGAAAGAATACATGACTGAAGAGCAGGATTAATTTAATGGTGACGAAAGCACTCCAATAAACTGCCAAAAAGACAAAAGCTGACCTTCAGACAAGACATGACAGCTTCAACTCACATCATTCTTCTCCAATTCAACAAAAGGGAGTTATATGGTAGAAGGGCCCCACTGTAGAGAAAATAAAACCCAGTTGGAGTTTGCCAAAACACACCTGTACAAGCAAAATTCCTTCTGGAGGAGAGTCCTGTGGCCAGATGAGTCCAAATTAGAGTTTTTTGGTAAAGCACAAAGAATACCTTCCCTACGGTGAAACATGAAGGTTTAGTAATGTTTTGGGGTTGCTGTGCTGCATCTGGCACTGGGTGTTTTGAACGTATGCATGGCATCATGAGATTACCAGGTCGTTTTGGAGAGCAGTGTCTCGGAAAGCTGGGTCACCATCATGTCATGGGTCTTCCAGAATGACCCCAAACACTTCACACAGGAATGGTTCAAGACAAGACTCTGGACTGTTCTGAACTGACCAGCAATGGGTGCAGATCTATACCTCATAACATATAAGAGATCTGATCAGTTGGGAGAAGGAACCTTCAAACCACTGAGAACTAGAGCAGTTTGCACAAAAATAGTGGACCAAACTGCCAGGAGAGAGATGTGGGAAGCTCATCCATGGTTATAGGCAGCAATTGATTGAAGTTATTTTTTACCCAACACTTTGCTACCAAATATTAAGTCTAGGGTTTCATTAATTTTTTAAAGAAATTCATTTTCTAATTTAATAATTACAGTATTACATTCAGAATAAAAAATAAAGGTTATGTATAATATTAAAAGAATTATGGAGACCAAACATTGCTGTAAATTTCACCTTCTCTTTAGAGGAAATTGTGAGTTATTTAAAAAAGTGCAAAGGTGCCAATATGTTTCACCATTACCATGTATAATAGTGCAGCTGGTGTAACCCAATATACTGTCCGATATAGTGAGTCCGATATCATAAGTCCCCGAGGGAAATGATCTCTGACAGTATATTGGGTTACACCAGCTGCCCTATTGCTGTGCGTCTTCCATCGTTCGGTGGTGTTTATTATGTACCAATGTATCATTTGTATTTTATAACCCTATTTACATGTAATTGATGTGGCCGGCACACATGGTTGTTTATATTATTTTATTTATTAAATGTACTATTTTATCTGCACACATTGCATTTATATGATCAATTATCATAATCCAGGTAATCAGTTTCCCGCTGGTCACAGTTAACATACATCTAGGATTGATTTAATCTATCTAATCAACCTATTTATCCAATTTATTAAACCCTAATATTGACAATTGTCACCGAAAAGGAGCAATTGAGCGCTCACATTCATACTATTTCCACTGAACAGGTAAGGGATTCCCCTTTTAGTGAGCAGCTCTTGCTACCTCTAAGAGTAGAGCGCTATCTCCATATCTAAATATTGTATCTATTCTGCTTCTATCTGGGTCAGTGGCTGAAATTTTAAGCTAACAGCGCCACCTACTGGTGACAAAGGGAACCATCAAGTTATAGTAAAGCAATGTTGAACACTATCCTGTCGCTTCCATCTGTGTGGATCTACTGCCATCTGGTGATACATAACAGCTATTTGCAAGGAAACTGTATCTTCCATAGACTTGGTGCCATATATATAGTGCTGGTTGTACGTCTTACAAAGAGTTTTGCGGCCATCTAGTGACCAAATTAAACAATATATTGAATAACAGTCTGGAACTAGATTACCATTTGGAAATTTTGATCTTACTAAATACTCTTGTAATTGAAAAGCTGCCCCAACCCCTGCGGTGGTCTCAGTGATGTTCATAGAGCTCAGTGATCTTAAAGAGATTAAACTTCTTAAATGTGCACTATATTAACCTTATAAGAGGCTTACCTTTTTCAAAATTTTCTACATGTCAACGAATACAGAGATGGAGAAATTTGTCACAGCTAAACCACAAAGAGGGAGGAATGAGAAAAAAACAGAATTCAATACGGCAAGTGCAAAGTCAACTAGAAGAGATGATACTCAAACTAATGCAAATTTGGGTGACCTTCCTGTAAATCCAATTTCATACGCATGTGTAGTCAAAGAAACGATGGAGCTGTTCCTCTCAGAACAATCAAATTCTTTTGAACTATTGACGAGTTGAGAGATCAAGAAACGCAGAATTCTCAGAGAGTGAATTGTTTCAAGAAGTCACAAATCTCATGGAACAAGTTTCAGCCCTAACCAAGGCACGCCATCAGCTATGGAATAGGGTCGATGATTTCGAGAATCGTTCCCGTAGAAACAATCTATGCATCGTGGGTCTAACAGAATCTCTTAAAAACCGAGCACTTCTTCAGTTTATATCTATCACACTACCTACATTACTTGGAATGCCGGAAACCTCAAGCCCTATTATAATGGAACGTGCACGCAAGCTGGGCCCCATGAGGGACGACGTTTCATCACGTCCAAGAGTAGTAATATTCAAGTGCCTCAACTACACCCAAAAACAAGTAATTTATGGTCAGCCTATAAGAAAGCAGGTAATCTTACTTGGAAGGAAAAAGACTGGGTTGGGTATGGCTCCACGGTGACGATAACTCTGACACAGAGAAGACCTACAATACAAAAATGTTTTAATTAAAAAATACGACAGCAATATTGACAGACTTATCTTAAAAATGACTGTGCAGATATCCTATGGCAACAGAAAGCTGACAGGACCTCCTTCCGACTGACTAGCTCTCCAGCAGTAGTGTGTGACGTCAGTGCAACCTGAATGAATTTAAATTTAAAGCGGCAATGTCGGGACCATGCAGGTTAACTGTTTGAACAGTTAACCTGCTTGGACTGCTGTTTAAACAGTTAACCTGCTTGGACTGCTGTTTAAACAGTTAACCTGCTTGGACTGCTGTTTAAACAGTTAACCTGCTTGGACCCGACATTGCCGCTTTAAATTTGAATTAATTCAGGTCGCACTGACGTCACACACTACAGTCGGAAGGAGGTCCTGTCAGCCTTCTGCTGCCATCGGATATCTGCACATTCATTTTTCAGGTAAGTCTGTCAATATTGCGTTCGTAATTTTATTAAATCATTTTTGTATTGTAGGTCTTCTCGGTGACGGAGTTATCGTCATCGTTAAAGCGATTACCACCGAAAAGACTTTGGGCTAGATTTACTAAGCTGCGGGTTTGAAAAAGTGGGGATGTTGCCTATAGCAACCGTTCAGATTCTAGCTTTCATTTATTTAGTACCTTCTACTAAATGACAGCTAGAATCTGATTGGTTGCTATAGGCAACATCCCCACTTTTTCAAACCCGCAGCTTAGTAAATCTAGCCCTTTATCTTTTTCTGGACTTTTCTGCGGAAGTATCAAAAGCGTGCAGAGACTTTTCACCCTTATGCTCTTCCTTAATTCAACGCAAAAGAAAGTTTGCATCAACCTATCCGGCCAAATTACGTCTATTCTCTGGAAACAATTTTCAGGACTTCACCTCAGTAGCTGATGCTCAAAAATTTCTAGAAGAAGAAGGCGCGGAAACACAAGAGCTCAATGCTACTGCCTCTACAGCAACTGCATGAATATGTAGACATCCTACATGCCTCTGATCTCTCTGGAAAGGGATCTGCCAGATGACAGTGTCATCTGTCGAGTTTTCTATAATTGTAACATTACGTGGTTTTCTTTTTTTTATTTTTCCTGACTAAGCACTCTCTCTCATGGTGCGTCTCTAAATCCTCTTAATACTCCTACCTCTGCCTCCACTCCAGGCTTCTTCTTCTCACTCTGTATCTACAATTCCTTTTCGCAGGTTTTATGCACTTTTGGAGGAAGATACCATCATAAGGACAGATAAATTTTCTCGTGGTAGAAAACATAGTTTCTACATTATGACACCGTTATTCAGACATATGGATCATCTGGATGGATCTATAAAACAAGATATGTATGGGCTCAGTCTCAGTCCTCCAATCCCCGCTGCCTCTTCGCCACATTCAACTCCCTCCTCTCCCCCCCCCTCCCACTGTCCCGCCTTCCCTCTCTGCCTCTGACTTCGCTACCTTTTTCTCTTCCAAAATTGAAGCCATTAGACAGAACATCTCCTCCTCCTTTCCCTCTCCCACCACCCTCATTGCTTCACCTCCCCCCATTAACCAGCTGTGGTGCTCCTTCACCCCTACATCAGGTGAAGAAGTTCGCTCCCTTATTCTTTCCTCTCCACCCTCTACCTGTCCTCTTGATCCCATCCCCTCTCACCTCCTTCGCTCTCTCTCTCCTACTGCCTGCTCTTACCTCGCACACCTATTCAACCTATCACTCTCCTCTGGCGTAGTCCCATCCTCATTCAAGCATGCTCTTATCTCCCCTATCCTCAAGAAACCCAACCTTGACCCCACCTCTCTTGCGAACTACCGCCCTATCTCTCTTCTCCCCTATGCCTCCAAACTACTTGAGCAGATTGTCTGCAGCCGCCTCACCTGTCACCTCTCTGACAACTCCCTCCTTGACCCACTCCAATCTGGCTACCGCCCCCTCCAATCCACCAAAACTGCCCTGGCTAAAGTCACTAATGACCTCCTTTCAGCCAAATCCAAAGGTCACTTCTCCATACTCATCCTCCTCGACCTCTCTGCAGCCTTTGACACCGTGGACCACTCCCTCCTGCTGCAAACTCTTCTTTCTCTTTGCCTCTCTGGTTCTGTCCATGCCTGGTTCACCTCATACCTGGATAACCGCTCCTTCTCTGTATCCATGTCTGGTTCTTCCTCCACCCCCTCCCCTCTCCCTGTAGGAGTCCCCCAGGGCTCTGTTCTCGGCCCTCCACTCTTCTCGCTCTATACTTCCTCCCTTGGTGCTCTCATCTCCTCGTTTGGTCTTCAGTATCACCTTTATGCTGATGACATTCAGCTCTACATCTCTTCTCCTGATCTTTCCTCCTCCCTCCTCTCTCGTGTGACTGACTGCCTCTCAGCTATCTCTTCCTGGATATCCTCACGCTTTCTTAAATTTAACATCTCAAAAACTGAACTTATTGTCTTTCCTCCGCCCAGACTCCAATCCCACCACGACCTCTCTATCGTTGTCAATAACTCCACTATCTCCTCTGTCACCCAACTCTGCTGCCTGGGTGTCACTCTTGACTCCTCTCTCTCTTTTGCCCCCCACATTCAATCCCTCGCCCAAGCCTGTCGCTTCCAACTCCGTAACATTGCCCGCATCCGTGCCTTTCTCTCTCAGGATGCCACCAAAACTATCATCCATGCTCTCATAATATCCCTCCTCGATTACTGCAACCTTCTCCTTACTGGCCTCCCCCACTCCCACCTTGACCCCCTCCGCTCTATACTCAATGCGGCTGCAAGACTCATCTTCCTCTCACGCCGCTCCTCCTCCGCCTCTCCACTCTGTCTCGCCCTACACTGGCTCCCCTTCCCCTACAGAATCCTTTTTAAACTCCTTACCACCACTTACAAGGCTCTCTCCCAGTCTACTGCCCCTTATATCTCTAACCTCCTCTCCATTCACACTCCTGCCCGCTCCCTGCGCTCAGCCAATGATCGCCGCCTCTCCTCCACACTGATCACCTCTTCCCACTCTCGAATCCAAGACTTCTCCCGTGCTGCCCCCCTTCACTGGAACGACCTCCCTCGCTCCATCCGTCTCTCTCCCAATCTGTGCTCCTTCAAACGGGCACTTAAAACTCACCTGTTCCTCAAGGCCTACCAACCATCCATTTAACCTCTCATCTCTTCTGCTCATCCTCCCTTGACCCCTCATCTCTCTCCCTTTGATTCACTGGCTCCCTTTTGTGCCTGACTTTGTTTACCCTCCCTTAGGATGTAAGCTCGAATGAGCAGGGCCCTCTTCCCTCCAGTCTCCATACCTGTTCTTCTGCTCCATCTCTACTGTATCTGCCCTCCCGGAGTTTCTGAAGTACTGGTACTGTGTGTTTATTGTTCTGTACTGTTCTACCCTGTATAGTCTACTGTATAGTCTACTGTTTGTACTATGTGCGGCGCTGCGGAAACCTTGTGGCGCCCTACAAATAAATGATAATAATAATAATAATGTATCTAATAATGTCTTTCACACATACATTTGATGGATTTGACATAGCCTTATGATTAAGGGGTTATATCCCCTAAACACATACTTATTTTGTCATGATGGTCAGATATCCTAGTTTATGTAGAGGTAATACTGAGCGAAGGGAAAGTACTATATTGAGATGGCTGTCGAGGTCCAGTTGAAATCATAAAAAGAGACCTTTTTTAGCTCATTCTATCTCGTATAATGCCTCGTAAAAGAAATTTTGTATCAGCTTTGACTAACCGAATTTAACTGTAAATTACGAATATTGCTGGGACCCTAAAGGGATTGATTGTCATATTAGACAAAAGAGTTTTTGTCCAACTGGTTGGATTTGAGCTCTTATGATAAGCAAATATGCTTGAGGAGCATTTCTCCTTTGTTATTTTATGTTTATCTGTTCTGTTTATTATTACTGCACAAGCGACGTTGAATTTGACGATGAAATGTCTTCTTATATATATATGCTGGTTTGTGGGGGGGGGGTGAGGGGGCTGTTGTTCTGGGTGGACTTTTCTGATCCAGTGATAATGTGTGATGAGAGGACTTGCAAAACATGTCTGCTCACTTTGGAGGTAATTTGAAAGTGTGCTCCTGGAACGTGGGCGGCATTCACACTCCTGTAAAACGAAAAAAAAATATATACATACCTGAAAAAACAGGGTGGATGTCGCTCTACTTCAGGAGACACACTTGAACAAAATAATGGTATTTCGGTAGCATATGGTATCTAACTTAAAGCCTAATTCAATGTTTTAAAAACTCTTCAGCTACAGGAGTTCTATTAAAAACTGGGTCTCTATAAAGTAGCTGCTAATGTGCAAAGCAAGTCGCAGTAGAAGCCGTCCCTCATTATAAGCGTTAAAGCAGTGTAATACCAAAGATTAAAGTAGGCCCAACACAATGCCCCTCTGTGGCCTGCTCTGCAAGTTGGCTCCTCCATTGTACGCTCTTAGTTTCATAGAACACCACAAACAGTGAAGATGTGGGATTCTGTACAGAAAAAGCATCAACTCAAAGAATATGGGAATTATATACATAGTTCCATAAGTGTTACAAATTTAGCAAATTTATTTTTTAAAAAATGACAACGATCAACCTTTTAAAAATTCTAATGGTGTTGATCCAGAGTTAGGCAAAAAGTGTAACAGTTGTTAATTAAGCCTCAAGGGCAATAATAGCTACAGATATCATTACTATTAAGAAAAGTTTCCAAGCCAATTTTAAATTCTGTTACTGAATTTGCCACCACCACTTCATTTGGTAAGGTAATTCCATGAATTAACCACCCTTGCAGTAGATGACTCATTCACATGCTGATTGAAAAAACAGCTTTCTTCTATTCCAAAAGTCATCAAATGTATTAACCTACGATTTTTACCCTGATCTTCCAAATTGCTGGTCATCTCTGGCGCTTTGCTGCAATATCAAACACTCCCGTCTTTCGCTAACTCTGCTGTGTTTCCTGCATGTATAGTAAACACATCATTGTTACACTGTTCTGCCTATACAGTCGAAGGTCCGGCAGCTGTCAAATGTTTTAAAATAGATAAATGTTACAAAAAAAAAAATTAACGCGAGGGATCCCTCCACCCCTAGTGCTGCCAGCCTACTGCTGGTTACATGAAAATCGGGGGGAAAATCTGCGTGGGATCCCCCCGGTTTTCAATTAACCAGCACTAGGCAAACCAGCCTGGGATGGGTGGCACTATAGCAGGGGGACACACGGTAGGGGTTCCCCTGCCATAATGACAAACCAACCACAGACTGTACAGCGCTGGGCTGGATTCCCTATGGAGTGGGGTCTGCTGAAAACAACAAGCACCCCCCCCTCTAGGGACAACCAGCCCAGTGCTGAAAGCAACAGGGCTCTTCATACACCCCTGGGCAACGGGTGATGGGTGTAGGGTAATAACGGCGCTTATTGTATTAAAAAAGCAAACAGACGCTATTTTGTTTTGTGGAACTACAAGTCCCAGCCAGCCAGGGTGCCATAAACAGTCTGGGCATGCTGATGCTCATATAACTACAAGCACCAGCATACCCATGGCAGCCAGGGCATGTTGGCACTTGGAGAACCACACGTGCCAACATGCCCTGACACCCACAGCTTGCTGGGATCTGTAGTTCCACAATGCAAAATGTTTAAAAAACCACAACACCCTCTTAACAACCACATAGTTTTAATAAAAATAAAGCCCCAATAAGGACACTAAACATCCTCATTTAGACCACATACTTTTATTAAAAATAATAAATCCCCAATATACTCACCAGTGATGTTTTCTTCTTTCGTCAGCAGCTTTTAATCCTAAAATGTGTGAATACCAAGTCCCAATAAATTTGTATCCAAAGTCCGGCTTGAAATGTCCCAAAAAAAATTGTATCCAAAAGTCCGGCTTGAAATGTCCCAAAATAATTTCTAAATCCAAAGTCCCTGCTTAAAATGTCTTCTGTTCTTCTTGGGCAAAATGCCCCCTTGTTACTTGAAGTCTTCAGTTCTTTTTGGCCAGAAGGGCCCCCTTGTTGATTAAAGTATTCTTATGTTCAGCCAGAAGGGCCCCAGATTTGTAAGATCCAATCCGGAACATGCTTGTTTACAAAAAATAAATAAAGATGAGAAACGCCACAAACAGCTTGTACACTGTAAAAGCTCCCATATGTAATGAGCTTAGCTCTTGCGCGAGGTCTATTTATAGTATTAGGGGGTTCCCACAACAGTTTCCTACGGCTCTATAGTCTGACAGTGTAACAGTGATGTGTTTACTAATCACGTTGCTAGAAGGCAGAGTGTTGTATGTAGCGATTTTTAAAACAAACTCAGGAGAGTTTGATTAATCACAGTTTCATACATTTGAGAATTGTATAGCTAGAGTGGCAAACAGTCGGGAGTTTGATCTCTATCGATTTTGGAAATAGCACTTTTGACAGAAACACATCTCTGGCGATTTTACATGAAATCTCAGGTTCATACATCCGCGAGTTTCAACTCTCCCGAGAAAATAGCTGGATTTGCAAAATCGCACCTTGATACATTTACCCCCAGATCTTTCCTGAAATTTTCAATAGGACCCATCTGGCACCGCCCAGAAGTGAAATTAGATACAAGTAAAAACAAAGCCTCAAATAAGCAAAAGTGCTACATGTAATAAAGATGCCAATGTCCTCTCACTCCTATTTAATTTAAGTAATGAATGAGACTAAACAGAGCAGTACTTTAGCAAGAACAGCAGAGTTTTATTTAAAGGAGTGGTTCAAAAAGCTGGTCATTTGATAGGACGTTTACACTTTTTATACATTGTGCATTTACTGATTTTTTCCGCCTGGTGCATTTTTTGTCTCAAAGTTTATCGCTATAAATAAAACTATATCTGTAATATAATGGGTTGCTGAACGGAATCTTATCAGGCTGTTATCCACAAAATCAAGATTACAAACATATTTCCAAAGACCATCTCAAAATTAACTCCGGTACTGTGAAACAGAGCTCCTTTAAATGCATTTAGTATTTAAAGAACCTTAACTAGAGTTTGCACTTATTCTATTCCACATTCATGCAAGACAGAAGAGAAGCCTGTAATAAACTCACATTTTAACGCGTGACACAGCTGGAAAGCCATGTGCCGAATATGACCAAGAGGGTAGGGAAGGAAGTTATTTTCTTTCTGGAAGTCAAAAGTACTTTTTCCAAGTAGTTCAAAAGCAATACACACATGTCCATGGTATTCAAACCAATCCCGCATCAGTACGCACATGCTGGGGATAAAAACACACAGGTTAGAATTAAAGTAGCAAAGGGAATGCCAGGTTTGATAAGCTCTGCACTTTGTTGAAAGCAGGGATGTTCATTACTATACAAAATGACCAAGTATATTCAAGGTGGATGCACCTTATGAGTTTGATGTCCAATAATCAACTTGATTTAAAAAGCATTAGAGCTCCTTATGGTTTTCAATCCTTTTATGGCTTACTACAGAGAATACTACTGTTCAGACTTTACACCTTTTATGTCACCTGAGATGCAGAATGTTATGATGCTATATGCATCATCATTGTATTTATACAGTGCCACCAATTCTGCTGCACTGTACAGAGAATATCTCAGTCACATGACACTGTAAACTACCAAACTAGAATTGGAGCTCTGCTGTATTTGTACATTAGATCTGTTTTATTAGTACAAATGAGGAAGCATTTAAGGGTTAGTCATTATAACATTATACTCAATAAAACGTGTTGTAATAGAACTATGAAAAACTATTTTAGGAGGGCAACCTTTTTGTCTGTATTCACAAACAAGGAAAAAGTGTCAGGAAAAAGATTGTGCAGTAACAGCATATAGATACATTACATGTTAATTCTCTGACAAATGAGGTGTCGTTCCACCTAAATAAGATTAGGACAGATAAAGCACCTGGCCCAAATGGTACACAAACAAACACAAACACACACATGTGCTGAAAGAATTAAGCTTGGTAATTGGCAGACCACTATCTTACAATTCCGGACTTCTTCACGAGCAGGTTAGTGCCACAAAATTGTCAGAAAGCAGATATCACATCAATGTTTAAAATTACAAAAATTGGGACCAGTAAGTTATAGACCCATGACCCGGATTTCAGCTAAATTATTGGAATGTGATTCAGAATACTATCGTAGAAAATAATTGGATAACAACGTCAGCATTGTGTCATGCCCAACAAACAGGATTAGTTTTTATGTTGAGGCAAATTTTAAAATGGATCTTGGTACTTATATAGGAGGTGATATTTGTATTTTTCTGGTACATAAAAGAGGAGCGTAGTAGTACTATAGGAAAAAGTACATACATGGGTACAGAACTGGTTGAAAGTGTAGTTATAAATGGCACATATAGAAACTGGGCTGAAGTTATTAGTGGTGCACCCACAAGGCTCAGTATTGTGCCCTGTTCTTGTAGTTGACCTAGAAAATAAAGTGTCCACATTACTGATAACACCAGGCTACTAAAGGTTATTACCACAGAGCAGGATAGTAAGTAATGCAATATAGATAAATCCAGGATCATGTACCTATGCATGGTAATAACTGAGCTATTTAAACATTACAACAGAATACAATTGGGGGAAAAGGAATAATAGCTGACAAAAAGCTTAGTAGTAGTGCAGTGCGAGGCAGCGGCTGCAAATGTGAATACAATCCAGGCATGCATAAAAATGTGTGTGTGATACAAACATAGTATAAGTCACTACTAAGACCATTTCTTGAGTAAGTGAGAATTTCGTGACCTCACTGTAAGGACAGAAGAGAACTCAGAGTGGTGTGACCTCATTAATAAAGGCAACAGAATGGTTAAATGATAAAAAGGGTTACAAAGTTTCTTTACTTTAAGGGATGAAAGACACCTTAAAGGTGATCAGATATACATTTATAAATATATCTAAGATCAATACAAAGATTTAAGATGTAATGAAAATTTAGTACCAAGAACCACATAAAGAACAAGGGACCATCAGTAGAAGACAGAGGTAGGCAACCTTGCGGCTCTCCAGGTGTTTGTGAAACTACAAATCCCAGCATGCCTTGCCACCTATCTGCTGGTTATCTACTGGCAAAACATGCTGAGACTTGTAGTTTCACAACACCTGGAGAGCCGCAGGTTGCCTACCCCTGGTACAAGAGGATGTTCTTTACTGTAAGGGTGGTTAAGCTGTGGAGTTCCTGACTATATTAGGAAACATTGGCTAATTCACTAACAGAATGTCAAAATGGATTGGATGCCTTACAAGTAATGCTTCCTGCTATTTACCTATAATTACTAGTGGACATTATAGAAACAATTCATCCAGGAAGTTTATCAGATTTAAATTTTGAGGCCAGGAAGAAATTTACACCCCATATAAGCCCCGTGCAGCTGAATTAGTAACGGTTGATCCTGATTACAGCAAAGCAAAACAATCAGTGCAATATAATTAGAATTTATAAAAAGTTGAACTTTAACATCAATTATTTACTTGCCAGTCTTGTAGCACCAAGTTCCTCAATATGACCTGTTCCTAAGATCTGAAGACACTACATAGACTTTTCACTTTAAAGTTTGTAGTTTAATATTAATACTGAAGGCATAATATGTTTTTATATTATTATTTATGGGCTTCTGTAACCAACATACTATAATATTGGATTTATTTTTCTTTGCAAATTTTTTCAGGTGTATCAGTGAACATTAACTGTCGTTTCTAGACATGCACCATAGACACTTTAAATTCTGCAAGCAATATCAAGTACATTTTTAGAAGATGATTAACCTTAAGTAGGCAGTAGGAAGATTCTGCCATAGGTCAGTGTCAGGAGTCAGGAGTTCCACCTTTACAAACCTGTCATGATCCAGACACTCCACCACTTTACCAAACGTGCCCTCACCGAGATTACCGACAATTTCAACTGGGAAAACAAGAGTAAAAAGTTTTAGACTAAAATATAAGGTCTGTGTAACAGAATGACCAACTCATTCACTGCTAGGCAGATCTCCAGAGTCCATCTGTTCTACTAGCAGACATTTCATCTACAGCCCAGTTACTAAAGTGGGCATTATAGCACTTTAAGGGAACCGGTTCTAATCCTAAAGGAATCCAATTTATCACATTATACTATCAGCAGTCATATCCTTAACATCTGGCCTGCTGTGGACAACATCCTGAAAATCCTATCTAATCATACTAAGCATCACCTTAACATAGCCAATACTAAACAGCAGACATAGGTTATTTCTAGCTGGTGTAAATGAGGTAGTGGAATGCAATTACTTCATGGTTTTGCTAATATTCTACATGGATACATAATGGAGAGCAAAAAAACATCACAGTGCAATGGGATTCTGAGTGATGCCTTTGCATTTGACAGTGTGTTGGTTAAATGACTAATAATAGTATCTAGACAAGAGAGACTCTGCTGGTCTGCTCAGTAGTGAAAGATCCTTCAGGCCTGCTCTTTTCTTAAGGGGAGGGGGAAGTCAAGGGAAAAGCAGAGAGGTTAAATTTTTATGGAAACGGCATTAGTACATCTGTCCAGGATACGATCTCCGGTCCCACACACCAGGTGCCCTTCCTTGTCATCTTCAACATTCTCACTGTCTTTAGTACTTCGCTGGCTTTTCTGCACGGCCAACAGTCACCCAGAGATGCAAGCTGTAGTTTCCATTGATGATAAAAACCGCAAAGGTGGTTACATTAAGAAGACACGATCCAAATTGGTGTAGATTGACACAGTGTGCATATAAAAACATAGAACAATTGAGGATATTGCAAAGGCAGACGTCCAAGTTAGAGACAGCTACGCTTTGTAGCTGAACTGAATTCAATAAAGCACTTTCTCCTGATTAAGTTTAAAAATTCACTAAACTCTAAATCATCTAATATTAGCCATTGTAAATATCAAATGTACACAAACAAAACAATCTCAAAGGGTAATAAAACATAAGTAATAATAATAACATTAAAATTAATCCAACAAGGAAAAAAAAAAGCTTCTTGTAACACTCACAAGCACCAGTTAAAATTGCCCACAGCGAGGTCACCACTTAAATTTAAAAAGAGTGAGCACAAGATGTCAGCAGCACTGTTCAGACTGCACTTAAGCCACTAGGTCTGACTGTCCTCGACAGCCATAGAGGGTACCGAGCACAGTTGTGTTTAGTACCTAGCACCCCGATCATAGCACACAGTGTTCAAGGTATATGTTGTGCTTCTGCAAAGTGCAAATCGTACAACGTCACAAGAACTTCTCACAGCTAAGGGCAGTAGTAGGAGAAGCCCCCATGAGGTCTTTCCTGACTGCTAGATCTATTACATCCACTTTATACTGAACCATCAGTACTGACAAAGGGAGAAAGGCCATTAAAATAATCAGTGTTCCCCAATTTATGGAGATAAATATAGTTTCTCGGGCTATAGCCAGGGGTATATTAGTAAAATTGGCAAATGGGTCCTTCTTAAAACAGGAAATATCCATTTCCATTCCCCTTGTAATACCTAGCTAATTCTTAATTAATGCAGACAATTTTGATGGAGTGTTTAGTATTTGAATTATACTTTTAATGTGCCAAATCCGCTGCATGCAGTATTTATATTTTTCCTGCGTAGATCAATGCACGAGTTGGAATGATACCCACTGATTATAATGTAGGTTTGCATTAATGCCATTTTCTTGCACTAAACAGTCCTTGAAAACCATAATGATGTCAACAAGCCTAAAACTATAACAAACTGTAAAGGATCAAATATATAGCAAAGTAGAAACAAAGTAAGAAATGTATGCTTTTGCGCATAGCTAAGATGCAGCGTGGTCAATAGCCTTATACCCTCTGGACCCATCAACAGACACACCAGCTTCCACAAAAGAAGCATTGCACTTGGTTTGTAGTGCTGAATAGTGTACAACAAAAATCATTTTAGTTTGCACCCCGAGAGGGAATTTTCACCCTTGATTCCATCAGTGCTCGACTACCAGATTACAGCCGTGTAAATCACAACTGCTAAAAGCCAGGAGAGAAGAGCTGTCAGCACTGCGGTGGTTTCCATAATAGCCTTGAGTTGGGTGTATAGTAAGTGCAGTCTCTGCCTGAATTGGCTGCAAGTTCTGTACCGTCAGGAACAGCATTTACTACAAACATATTAAGCAATAGTTTGAATTTCTTGCACAGCTTTCACTTCTAGAACTGACAGCTCTTTTATCTCCCGACTGTCAGCAATTTGGTAACGGCTTGGGCAACAATGAGATGGGTCCACCAAAGGTGTACCGAGGGAAACAAGAAAGGGGGGTGGTAGACTTAAAGAGGAGCAGAAAACATCTTTAATAGCACTTTGTGATTCATCTATTAAGCATTAAAGATTTTTTTAACCCAATAGCCAGCACAATATAATAAAACCAGAAATTCTATTGTATTCATAATTAAGAACTATATTAAAAATAGACTATATGCATCAGAAATATTACAAAAAGGAGCTTACATCTCTAGAGAGAGCTTTGTGGAACCTGCCACAGTATGCTTCCCTTTCAGGGGGCGGCACAAAAAAAAAAGTGAGTCAACCTTCACATGAGAAAGTAATAATTATTCTTAAGCAGGCCACATATGAAAAACAAACAAACAAACAATCTTATAGGCGCTACAATGAATGTCAAACAACATGCACCCAAATCAGTGTAACATGTGTGTAACAAAAGGCTAATCACAGCAAACCTGCCTGGTCTGTCTAAAAAGGATTTAAAAAAAAACTTTTTTATATCACACACTCTCTATTTATGAAAAACTGCCACTACCAAGAGTTATATTTTCCCAACATACAAAATAACATTACAATTTATAACCCACTACAATTTTACATCAGTCAGGATGATCACTAACAAAAATGTAAGGACCCTGCGAGGAGAAGTGCCACACAGGCGACAAACTCCTAGTACTTCAGGAACTTACCACAATTCGTGTGGATGACCGTGCACTGCCTCCGCCCAGGCTCCAAAGGAGAACCCTCTGCCAACTTGCTGGTATTGCACCATGGGAAAGAAAACAGAGAATTAAATCCAGGCCTTATCAGGGGTGGAATGTCCGAGACCATGGCAATGAGCAGAGACACTCAAATCAACTCGCTTGCCGCCCCCTCGTTTTACTCTTGCCCAGGGCGCGGGGCTGCGAGTACTTGAGACCAGGAACAGTCCCGCCTTAAGTACCCCACTCACCTCTCGGTGAGGGCCTAACCAAAAGAAGGAATGGAGCGTTATACTCACCGGGCACTCCAACTTCCGGTCCCTGTTCTTCTGCTTCTCTCCGTCACCTGTGGACGACAGGCACAACACAGCCTCCCTCTACTCTACTAGTGAGGCTAGTATGTATACCCACACAACTGCATTAACAAACAACAGACGACCCAACCCTAACAACTAACTATTGGCCGGGAACCAGCCACCTCTGTTGCGCGCTCCTCCGCTCCCTCCCCCCTTATGCAGCTTCCAAATTTTTTTCCTGAATGGGGGAGGGGATTGCGGGGGGAAGGGGTGCCGTGATTCTCGTGCGGGGGGGTCGCAGGGGTGCTGCAACTCTCGCAGGGGGGGTCGCAGGATTGCCGTGATTCTCGCGCGGGGGGGGGTCACGGGGGGAAGAGAGGTGCCGCGAGTTGCGCGAGGGGGGTTACAAGTGTGAGAGAGCCAGTGTGTAGGGGGTGCTGGGAGAGGGGTGAGAGGGCCAGAGGGGAAGGGGGTGCTGGAAGAGGGGTGAGAGAGCCAGGGGGGAAGGGGGTGCAGGGAGAGGGGTGAGAGAGCCAGGGGGAAAGGGGGTGCTGGGAGAGGGGTGAGAGAGCAAGGGGGAAGGTGGTGCAGGAAGACGTGTGAGAGTGCCAGGGGAGAAGGTGGTGCAGGGGGTTAAGTGAGAGGGACAAAGGAGAAGATGGTGCAGGGGTATAGGTAAAAGAAAGTGTAAAGGGAGAGACATCTTAAAAATGGGAATGCCAGGGATGCAGCCATCATAAATCACAAGTAGTAATGAAGAATGGGAATGCACAGAGGGGACAAGTGTTAAAAAAAAAAAAAAAAATGAAGCCTTCATACTCCATTCACTTATATTTTCCATATCCCCATTTCTACTTCGACCACTGCCCTCTGTTCCTGCTCCCGACTGCCTGTGTGAGCTGACAGCTACAGATCCCTCATCGCCCAGCATGCCCAATCGGAGAACAGAACACAGAATGCCATAATCGTGTAAGTTCATATATTTTCTCATGTGCAATGTCTTTTTAACCATCCTTTCTTGAACTGGGGGCACTACTGTGTATCCAATGACATTTAAAACACTATGTATTGCTCATTATTGCACTGTAATGTTTCTTGCATATTTATCTGTACAGAGATTTTTATTTAAGAGGAAAAAACATTGCTTGTCATAAATTTTATCTGTGATTGTGTCAATATATCTATATTTGTTTGCATTGTAAATGGTGCATTAAGTTGCTCCTGGGACTCACACTCTCAGTATCTGATATGCTGTACAATTTTTATTTGTGAATGAGTTTTTGTCTGGGCACTACTAATGATTTGGGGGCACTACTATGACATAATGTTATTTGGGGGCACTATTGTGGCATAATATGATTTGGAGGCACTATTGTGGCATAATATGATTTGGGGGCACTATTGTGGCATAATATGATTTGGGGGCACTACTGTATGGTATGTGATTTGGGGGCACTACTATGCCATAATATGATTTGTGGGCACTACTGCATGGCCAAATATGAATTGAGGGTAATACTATGTGGTATAATATGACCTTGGGGCACTACGATGTGGCATGATATGAACTGGGCGCACTATGGAGTGGCATAATATGAACTTCTGCCTAAGGCAAGTCTCTCATTGTTGAATATGATGGGAGCCCAAAGAAGTTGCTGTACCGGGGCCCAAAATTCCTCTTGTCGGCCCTGCCTGTGAGTCAAGGGGATAGACGTCCTCAAATAAATAATCTAAATGTTTCCTATCTAATCAAACTGATGGATCACATCCAATTATCTATCACCCACCTCCTCTATCCCCCTTCATTTATATACTGTGTTATTTAAAATTAATAGAAAAGACGCATATCCAATTACTGTAGTAAAAAAAATATTTTTCTCTGACATTTTGCTGTAGATGGAAATACTTTTAATGCGGCCATGTGGGTTCAACTGATCATTCAATAGTTATGTTTTTTCTGATATATTTGTTACAGTTTTATTTCATGTGGAATGATTCATGAAAATTCTGCCATTACTATTTAATTGAGGGAAAAGGGTACCTGTTACCTATATGTGTGTGTAAGTATTCTGTTGTTGCTATCTTGTGGGAGATTTTAAAACAGCAAAACATTGGTTTTCTACAGTGGCACCTGTATAACTGGTGGCATTGCTGTAGTATGGGGTGGAGTGGTGGTGGCAATGTTGTAGTGTGTTTGGGGTTTAGTATTGCTAATAAGTAGGAGAGGGTATTGCTGTAATGTGGGGGATGATGCTTTTTGCTGTAATGTGTGTGTGGGGGGGGGGGGGTAATGCTGGTTGCTCTAATGTCGGTGAGATGCTTTTTGCTGTAATTTGGGGAGTAATGCAGGTTGCTGTAATGTAGGGGTGATGCCGGTTGCTGTAATGTGGGGGGTGATGCTGGTTGCTGTAATGTGGGGGTGATGCTGGTTGCTGTAATGGGGGTGAAGCTGGTTGCTCTAATGTGGGGGCTGATGCCATTTGCTGCAATGTGGGGGGTGATGTTGGTTGCTGGAATGTGGTGGTGATGCTGGTTGCTGGTATGTGGGGGGGTGATGCTGGTTGCTGGAATGTGGGGGGGGTAATGCTGGTTGCTGTAATGTGGGTGGGTATTTGTGTAGTATGAGTGTGTGTCGGGGGTTATTTATTGCTGTAGTTTGGGTACTAATAATGTATTGTCATGGTATTTATTGATGTAATTGGGGTGCTAACAATATAATGTTGTGGGTCATTAGGAGAAATAAATACCCCACACACACACACTCATACTACATCATATTGTACTACACCAGCAACGCGCACTGCGCCAGCATCAGTGTGCAACAATATATTGCATGGAGCCCACAACACGCGGGCCTGTGTTCTGTAAATGTCAGGGCTGATTTTTAGTCCCAGTCCAGGCCTGTTGGACTGGGACTAAACCATTGAATTGAGATTAACAACGAATCCCTCCATTTATTAAAATGGACTAACTGGCAGAGGAAACCTCCTCAACAGACTCCAACACTTGTGGAATTGTGATTAGTTCTTTTTTGATATGGTGTTTGCAAACACCAAAATGAAGTTATGCAGATCATCTTTCTCATGCCAAAGTTCTTTTTTCTGTACCAGTATTTAATTCCACTTTAGGAAGAAAATATAGATAATATACATCATTTTTAATCCTCTCCCCTGCTCACCACTCTTTCCCAAAGCTAGAAGCATAGTACATTTCAGAGGATAAAACACTCTCCTTATCTGATCTCACAGTAGAGCAAGAACAGATTTAAACACCATCATACAGTGCTTCCATAAGCACATGTGACATCATCAGATAACTGCAAGAAAAACATTTGCTTTTTTTTAGAACATTAGATTTACCCACTGAGAACAAAGACATTTACAGTCCCACCCAACGTGTACTATGACACGCTTCCTAACAAACTGTAATAAAGTGATCATGTGTCCTTATATGGAAACTATAATAACAAGGCACCAACGTTTGTCTGCTAGTTTAACTAGTTATGTAGTTACTTGTACACAGTTAATTGAATTACAGTGTAATTTAATTCACACAGAAAAATTATGGAAAGGTAAAAATTATTAGTAACATTTATAAAGCCAGCACAGAGAAAGTTGCAAAAATCATACATAATAAAATTCATTGTGCAGAGATGTTACGTGCAATATAAAAGTAGGTACGATTTAATCCACATGCTGCTGCATTATATTCAAAGTGTAACCATGCTGTCGGGGCAGGAAATTTTCAGCAGGAGAGGAGGGCAAAATGACTGCCTGCTCTCGAGGTACAGTATAAGTTAGTGTTCTAGAAGTACTTCCTAAGGTCATAAATTCCCCACATTTAAACCCCCTGACTCCTGCACAGAATACACATAATTTCATCAGCCGTGGTAATTTTGTAAAAAGTGTTCCCCGTTGCAAAGTACTCTACTTTTTAGATACATTTACAGTTTACTTCTTGCAACCTGAAATGAAACATGTATACATAGTAATTTGCAATATCATATGTATTCATGTACAGCATTACAAGTAACACCAACAGTAAACGATGCAACATATACAAACATTGAACGCTGTCAACAAATGGCAATCTCTGGGAGCCAAAACAATAGCCTGGTCCAATCAAAATCCAGTTGGATGTACTTTTATAAAGCAAGACACTAAATAATTTTACCCATTCACCACAATGGCCTTTGAATGCAATGCTTGTGCCTCTAGTGATCAATTGCCTGTCCATCATAAATCAGTCAAGCTTAAAACAGATGGGTGTAGGGAAATTCATTGCTAAATTTTTAACTAAAGTCATCCTAAAACTGCTCTTGATACACTCTGAGCCAGATACTAAAGCCATGTCCCTATACATATGGGAGAACCTTGAAAAAAGCGTCCTTACAGAATCCAGGTGCTTCGTCAAAAATAATAGTTGACCATTTTTGTACTGTTTGTTAGCAATTCTGTAGGAGTGTTAAGAATTATGCTCTCTCCTGTTTGAGCTGTCAGCTCTGCATTACTGCTGCAACTATGTGTGTAGGATCAATCCTGCAGTTCAGCTGCTTGTTAGGTAAATAGCAAGCTTCTCTTCAGCTCCCAGTCTAGCAGGGGGAGTTGGTGGGGAGGATACAGTAGAGCAGTGCTCCGCAACCGGTGTACAGCAAGATCTTGGTAAGTGTGCTGTGCCGCCATCCTCCGCTTCTGAGGTGAGGGTATAGCAAAGGAGATTGTGGTCAGAGAGGGGGAAGACAGATTTAGAGAAGTTGGAGTTGTCACAGAGATGGGAGAACACTAGGTCCAGGGAATGACCATCACGTTGGGTGGCGGAAATTGTCCTTTGGGAGAGGCCATAGGAGGAAATGAGAGTTAAGAGTTTAGGGGCATCAGTAGTAATAGAAGTCAGTAGGGATTTTAAAATCTCCGCTAATACTAGTAGGAAGATCAGAAGAGAGGAAATGGAAAAGCCAGTCGGCAAAGTTGTCAAGAAATTGGCAAGAAGGGCTGGGGGGCGATAGATAAAAACAACACGAAGGTGAGGAAATGAGAAGAGGCGGATGGAGTGAATTTGAAAGGAGGAGAAGGAGAGGGAGGGTTCAGGGGATTCTCTACGCCTGAGATTGTGTATAGTGACAAAGTGAGTCTGAGTTTATATGTGGAGCATTTTGATCCCTTTATATGTGTTGCCCCAAGGCTACTGTCCAAATCACAGTAGTAAGCAGAGAGTTCAGCACACTAGGTCACCAGCACAGATGGTAGGGTTTACTAAAGGCTGAGGGAACATTTAAGATGTAGGCATTGCTATCACACTAAATTAGCTCACACCTTTGTGCTAATTACATAAAGTTAGGCTATTGTAGCTGTATGGAAGCAACTAGACGCTGGAAAACTTAGTAAAATACAGTAGAAACGCCGGTTGCCGTTGCTAGGCAAACAAGGTAGCTATTGTGGATTGTTGATTGGTTGCAGGACATCAGTTGCTATTACTAGGCAACCAGCTGAGCATGCAGCTACTTCTTCAGCCAAATATAACAGTTACTATATTATAACATTGACAAAATAGCATGTTTTATTTTTTAAAATCTGGGAGAAGTTGATTTGTGGCACAAATTAAATTTGTAGGGCAGTAGTTCTTAAACTGTTGAGGCTTGCCTTCATTTTAGAAAAAAATCAACTTGCCTCAATTTCATAGACATACACAGGCTAAAGGGGTAAGAAAAAGTGTTAGGTAAGATATAAATGGGGAAAGATCGAAGTTAAGGGAAGATTTTTACAACACACTTTGGAGCACATTCAAGCTCGACAGATCCTAGGTTCTCATATTAATATACAAAATTACACAGAAACAGCATAGGGCTCCCTGATGTGCAGTTATGAGAATACCCCAAAATATACCAATATCAGACAGTCACACAGGTAAGTGAGCTTTCAGGAACACTTTCCTTCATCGGGCTTACGAAAGTCGTAAAAGCATTTCTTTATAGATAGATAAATAAAAATGTGCCAAAAATGGAAAGAACTGCGGTTGTTTGGCAGTCATGTCAACTGAATTGTAGAGAGATCCAGGGTAATTTTTGTCTATTATTAGCTATGTAGCTCCACAAATGATTCACTGTAATTAGTCATATTGTAGTTTAGAAGGCATTTCAATATATACTGTATATTCTACTTACCTTTTTCAAGTAGATCTGAGACAAATTTTGTAGATCTGAGAGAAAGCTTTGCTACATATAGTCTCTGCAGTAGTTTGAACAGTTAGTGATGCAGCAGCTACATATAGACTGAACAGATCCTTGTGAAGTAAGCAGTGGCATTGTGACATAGTAGCTCATATGACATCACCAGTAGTCAGTTAGCTACTTTGACAGTAATCAAATTTCAACCTAAAATTAATTAAAGTTACATTAGTTTGAAGAAAAAAAAAATCTGCATTATATTACACTATCACCAAATTGAGGTGAACCTGTTTTTCTATGGCCATTACATTGATTTGTTTTTCTTATTTATTATAGTTTATTTAAATAGCAACATTATATTATGCAACATTGTACAGAGAACATTTATCATTCATATCAGTGTCAGCCCCATTGGAGCTTACAATAAAAATTCACAAATACACACTAGGGCAGGGGTGGATAACCAGCCAGAGACTAAGAGCCAATAGATTCCGCAAAGTGCCAACTTTACCTTTTACATGTGTGTGCATATAGATATACACATATAAATACATACATACCGTACACACATACACTGAAAATATAACATAATTTTCAATGTCTTGCTTAAACCAAAAAATCTAAATGTTGTTTTCAACAATGTTTTTTATATTTGGCTTGTATTCGGTTGAAACCACCCAAAGCGGTTCTCTCAAGTGTGTCATTCAGAACAAATCGATGAATTGATTTCACATGTTTCAGTGTTGAAAAATGACTGACAAAGATAAGTTGACCCAAACATTGATAGTAATCTGAGCGCAGCACTTTTGACATTGGGGTATTTCTGCAGTGGTACAGATCTCCAGAACTCAATGGTTTATTCTTTGAGTAAAGACTTAAGTCTGTCGTCCTCGGAAAGGTCAATCATCTCAATCTGAGAAATTTCTTCATCTGTGACTAAAGGGGCTTTCAAACAGTCCGCATCAGCACTGAAAGAGTCGACCAGGAATGTAATCTGAGGTCTTTTTTCATTTGAGGATCATGGAATCTTTCCAGGAAATCATCTTGAAGCAATTTAATTAGTGTTGAATAACATGTTCTACTACTTTTCAAGGCTTTGGCTGCTTGTTCACTTGCATTTAACATTGGGGGAAAATGTGTTGGTTCCCCCTTTTGAAGTTGTGTCTTGAACAGCTTGAGTTTGCTAACAAATGGAAATACACTTTGTACCAGGACAGATAGCATCTTTAACTACCCTTGGAGATCCAGGTTGAGTCTGTCCAGGTGCCGCATGTCCACCATAAATACCAGATCTAAAACCCAATGTGGGTCTGAGAGCTCGGGGGATTCCTTTTGCATTGCTTCCATGAAAAGCTTCACCATTCCAAAAAAAGAAATAGCACTTTACCTTTTGAAAGCCATCTTATAGTACAGTGAAGTGACAGGTCAACAGGAAGACCTTGGTCAAGTTCAGCAATGAGATTCTTGAATTGTCTGTGGTTGAGAGTGTGTGTGCGAATTTAATTTACTATTTCCAGGACGGGTTTCATTACGTGATCCAAATGCAGCTTTTTAGACACCAGTTGCTCTTAATGGATAATGCAGTGAAATGTCCAGAAGTCCGGGAACCTTTTATCAGCTCTGCATAGCCCCACAAGTCTATTCACAGTACCGACCATAGATGTCTCCCCGTCTGTTGCTGTCGCTGAAAGCTTCAGTAAAGGCAGATATGTTTTTGTAAAAATCTCCATCAGTGTTTCTTTTACATAGATGCCCCAGGTTCTGTCTTTCAGTATCTAGGAGTTCTTCGTTAATTACACAATCAATTGACACAGTCCTTACAAATATTGATAACTGAGGTTTGTCCTGTACATCACAAGATTCGTCCAGTGCAATACGGAGGTACTCACATTTCTATAGATCACAATATAACTGTGATTCAATTGAATTATTAATTTCAGATATTCTGTGCTCAAATGTGTGGCGTGATAGTTGAAAATCTGAAACCATATATTTTCAGAGTATCATTTTCTGGACACAAGATGGAAGCTACACCTGTGAGACACATTTGAATAAACTTGCCTTCATTGTAAGGTTTTTTTAGCGTGGGCAATGTTCTAAGCGACTTGATACGAGGCATATGTGACTGTCTGGAAGTGCTTGGCGTATTTACAGAACACTTGATTTGACTTTTCAAAGTTTATAGTTAAGAAAAAAGTCATAAATGGCCCACATGAACCTCAGACCTCCCCACATGTCCTTTATATGTCATCAAACCTTGCCTGATGCCCCTTAGATACCACAAGATTACCACACATGCCCCTTATGTACCATCAGACCTCACCAGATGGCCATCAGATCCCCCATATACCCATCAGCCTTCCACAAATTTTATTAAATCTAATTCTCGTTCTCAACCTCCCCTATTTTTAGGTCCACATCTCATAGCTAGCACACTATCCTCCTATGTTTTTACACCTCTACCACATTATATTGCATCTTAGGATATATATTTTTTAATAGCAATATGCCCCTTGGAGCTTGTGCAAAAAGGAAGGAGGGAAAGCAGGCTCCACTGTCTCCTCCTCTTTCCCTGATTGGAGTGCTTACACACTGTGACCTCCCTGCGTTGTGCAGAGAAGGTCACATGACCGGGGAGTTGATCTGGCTGGGGACCAAACTGCCCCTACGGATGCCTGAAGCATCGGAGTATGGCTGGGCACTGATCTGCCCCTGCCAGCATTGGAGCCGCATATGTAATGTAAAAAAAGCCACGGGTTGGCTACCCCTGCACTAGGGGTTACAAGTATTTTTTTTATTAAATCAAGCAACCTTAAATTCTTTAGCTCTGATGGTTTTTTTTTTAGCAAAATAAAAATAACCTTTTCACAAACAATGTCATGCCTGGGCCTGGGTAATTAGTACCTGCCCCCTCTTGGCAGCCCTGTCTAGATCTGCCAACCAAACATTTGGCTATATATTTTGTTCAGACCCTCTGATTTTCCTCCGTTATGAGTGGGTATGAAATCAAGAAAATATCTAGTGTATCTCCGTTTATTATAAAATCACTTCCAAACACAGTAAAAAATGCAACCAGACAAGGTAAATATTTTCACATAATATTGTATCAAATAGTATAAATGAAAAATTCTTAAGCAGGACCTGTACCAGACAGGGATTGGCAAGCAGACACAAAACAGATGGACCACCCGGGTAAGTCACTCACGCTTCAGATGTAAAAGCAGCAGTCTGTCAGATTGTGGGTTAGTTAGCAGATAAAGATAGTGGTCCCCCTTCCTTTCAATTGTATGATCTTTTTCAAGATGATGAAGGAGCATTGTACACCTTCCGGTATTTAAGATGGGTGGTGGTAATTATAAACTAAAAACCAGTAGCATGCATTGTATTGTATGTATTACATAAAGAACCCTCAAGCTAAAATAAATGTATCTAATCTAATGAAAAATAATATATATAGGTGTATATTTGGAACTAATAAAAATTAGCATGACCGAATCATGTATATTTGTATCATGTATATATATATATCATGTATATAATCATGTCTATTTGAGACTTTAAAGAGCTGATTAATGGGCAATAGATTAAAATAGTTTGTTGAGAAAATCTGATGGAAACCTCATTGTTAGCTAACATGTAAGTACCTTATCTAACAAAAGATTGTACATATAAGTATATATTTAAGAATTGCATAAATGAACATAAACAACCCATATGTTGATAAATCTAAATATAGGTTTATAAAAGGTTAAACAGTGGGCGCCAAATAATTAAAGTCTCTTGAGAATGACGGATTCAAATATAAAAACTGTATATAATAGTCCCACATAAATTGACCCCTCTAAATAACAGGGACATTTGCAAACATGATATATTTAACAACTCATTAACATATCTTTAAAATGCTTAATGTAAAATGACAATATAAATAATTATAAATAAACAATTAAAGGTCAAAAAAATGGAAGTGAACCGATTACACAATATAACCTCACTCACCAGACCTAATAAAAATAATATTAATATTCACTTAGGGACCACTTAAGTTCAAAATCTTGATTAAGACCTGCAGGGGACAATATGTTTAAACAATGAATCCACTTCATTTTACACTTTGCCAGAACTACTGGCCCGTCTCTTCTCCAGTTAATAACTACTCATTCTATTGTTTAAACATCTTTTATCCCTTTAACAGAACAACTCAGTGGCCTAGTGGTTAGCACGTCTGCCTCACAGCACTGGGGTCATGAGTTCAATTCCCAACCATGGCCTTATCTGTGTGGAGTTTGTATGTTCTCCCTGTGTTTGCGTGGGTTTCCTCCGGGTACTCCGGTTTCCTCCCACACTCCAAAAACATACTGGTAGGTTAATTGGCTGCAATCAAAAATTGACCCTAGTCTCTCCCTCTCTGTCTGTCTTTCTGTCTGTCTGTGTGTGAGTGTGTGTCTATAGTAGGGAATTTAGACTGTAAGCTCCAATGGGGCAGGGACTGATGTGAATGAGTTCTCTGTACAGCGCTGCGGAATTAGTGGCGCTATATAAATAAATGATGATGATGATGATGATGATGAACTATGGCATGATTTATAGTGGACAGATATTGAATGATAAATATAACCTCTCTTAATATTATGAATATGAAAGTGTTCCACTAATCGAGACTTTAATGGACAAGATGTTTGCGCAACATAATAAAGACCGCAGGTACACTAACAGATTTTCCACATTAGTGTGGTTACAACAAGTGGAACCTTTGATTTCAAGTATTTGATTCTTTATGACAAATTGAGTTTGTTCATTACTCTGGTCTGTAAAATTTGTTATGCAGGCGGCACATATACCACATTTATAGGATTCCTTTGAAGTGGTATCTTTCATCTCATGGGAGTATATTCACTAAACTGCGAGTTTGAAAAAGTGGAGATGTTGCCTATAGCAACCAATCAGATTCTAGCTGTCATTTTGTAGAATGTACTAATTACATAATAACTAGAATCTGATTGGTTGCTATAGGCAACATCTCGACTTTTTCAAAACCGTAGTTTAATAAATATACCTCATTGTCTCTTAGGGTACTCTTGTCTCTAAGATTGGGAGCACGTTTATAAATAAATTGTGGTCTCTCTGGTAAAACATCGGATAATATTGGGTCTCTCTTAAGTAGACCCCAATGTTTGAAAAAGATGTTCTTCACTTTTTTGTACTTGGATTGGTATTCAGTTAGAAAAGTATATTCCACCTTATTGGTCTTTTTCGGTTCTATGTGGAAATCCAATAAGAATTTTGTACTTATTTTGGACACCTTATCCATTGCCTTTTCTACAGTGGAATACTTGTAACCTTTATTTAAAAATAGGTTCCTCATGTTATAGGTTTGTTTTTTTTTTATTTTATCTTCTGTACAGTTACTTGTCAATCATGTAAACTGACCCATTGTAAAATTTTCCACCCACCTATGATGATGGTTGCCTTATGTCATTATATACAAATTAGGTCTATAGGCTTCTTAAAAGTTTAGTGCATAAAGAATCATTTAATACATGCAAAGTTAGATCTAGGAAATTCACAGAACTTAACAGTATTTTGGTTCAACGAATTGCAGAAAAGATCTAAACTTGTTCTATCTCCACTCCACATAATCAGCACACCATATATGTAACTGGTGCAGGACAATAGGATTGCCACACAGTCATGTCCACTCCACACATACTTATGTTCCCAGTGGGCCAAAAATAAATTGATGCAACTTGGGGCAAACCTAGTGCCCATTGGCATTCCAATGCACTATAGAAAATATTGACCATTAAAATAGAAGTTGTTAGTCACAGGTCTATCTCTTTCAAAATAAAGTCTTTTACATCTTGCATCATTTGGCTCCTATATAAAAAATATTGAGTGGCCTTACTGCCATCTTCATGATTTATACACATATACAGGGATTTTACTGCCTGCTGCCATTCCTGAGTAAGCTCTGCACTGGTGTTGCCTAAATCCCACAGCTGAATCAACTTTAGAAGATGGTCCTGACACTTGCTGGATGTTCTTGGGTGCACAGAAGACATATTCATAACCATTGAACCTCTCTCCTTGAAGTTCTTGATGATCCGATAAATGGTTGATTTAGGTGCAATATCCTTGCCTGTGAAGCCCTTTTTGTGCAAAGCAATGCTGACTGCATGTTTCGTTGCAGGTAACCATGGTTAACAGACGAAGAACAATGATTTCAAGCACCACCCTTCTTTTAAAGCATCCATTTTGTTATTCTAACTCAATTAGCATGACATCGTGATCTCCAGCCTTGTCCTCGTTGACACTTTCACCTGTGTTAATGATAGAATCACTGACCTGATGTTAGTTGGTCCTTTTGTGACAGGACTAAAATGCAGTGGAAATGTTTTTTTGGGATAAAGTTCATTGTCATGGCAAAGACGGACTTATGTGCAATTCTTCTGATCTCTCTTCATGACATTCTGGAGTATATGCAAATAGCCATCATAAAAACTGAGACAGCAGACTTTGTGAAAAATAATATTTGTGTAATTCTCAAAACTTTTGGCCATGACTGTATAACTTCCAAATATACACACACACACACATAGATTATATTAAATTTTATATATGTATATATATATATTTTTTTTTTTATTATTTTTTTTCATCAGATTAGATACATTTATGTTTAGTAACAATGAGGCTTCTTTATGTAATTAATTCATCGCACACTAGTGGTTTTTAACTTGTAATTAACACTGTCCTGTTTAAATACCGGATGGTGTACAATGCTTCCCAATCACCTTGAAAAAGATCATACGATTGAAATGCATTGGTGTAAGGAAGGGGAACACTATCTTTACCTGTTACCGAACTGCGATCTGACAAACTGCTGCTTTTACATTTTACATCACAGCATGTGTGACTTATCTGGGTGTCCATCTGCTTTGAGCCCGTTTGCCGATCCCTGTCTGGTACAGGTCCTGCTTAACAAATTTTCATGCATGCTATTTGATACAATGTTATGTGAAAACATAAACTTGTCTGGATGTATTTTTTACTGTGTTTGGAGGTGATTTTATATTTAACGGAGTTACACTAGATATTTTCTCTTATTTTCATGATTTCATACCCACTCAGGGGCGCACGGAGGATTTTTAAGGGGGGGTTTCCCCTCCACCGAAAAAAAAATAAGTGAGAGAGCAGCCGCCCATGCGCCGCAGCTCCGTTTAGGCAGCACTCTACTATACAGCAGCCGCGGCGCTGTCAAAGACGCTTCTCTGACAGCGCCGCGGCTGCTATATAGTACAGTGCCAATATGTAGGGCACTTCTTTAACGGAAGGGAGGGATTTCTGGAGAACCAGAAATCCCCCCTGCATGCGCCCCTGCCACTCATAATGGAGGAAAATCAGAGAGTCTCTACAAAAGAAAATAGTCAAGTGTTTGGCAGATCTAGACACACTTCATCCTGTACTATCAGGGATCTTGTATGAGGAATTTCTTTTAAAATTATCCCCTGTAAGTATTCCCACAACAGGGGGAGGGGTGCACACAGGATTTTTAAGGGGGGGTTGCCCCCCCAAAAAAACATATAGAGGGAGTTGTGCATGTGCAGCAGCTCAGTTTCGGCGACACTGCACTGAACAGCAGCCGCGGCGCTGTCAATTGTACTCCTATACAGCCCCACCGCAGACGCTTCTTTGACAGCCGCGGCTGCCCGCTATGTAGGGACACTGTTCTTCGCGGAGGGGAGGGGTTTCTGGAGAACCAGAAGACCCCCCTGCGTGCTCCCCTGAGGGGATGTCTGCAAGGTGGTTTTTTGCTATTCTTATACTACAAGAATATTGTACATTGGTTATATCTATATGAGTAGTTGCTAAAAGGTTTAAATTCATTGTACTTGTGAATTTGAATTTGAAAATGAATTTACATTATCTCCCTCAATTTTTTCCTGTGTAAAATACTGGTGGGATTAAACAAGCTATTTCACCGTAAAGAATTCTTGGAACAAAGTGCATGAAGAAAATACACAATGTACTAATTCTATGGAATTTGTTTTTGTTGATTATTTTTGTAATCCAAATGTTTCTGGCTTACACAATTATCAGATAATATAATGTAATCATAGAAGGGAACCCAAGCTTGCATTCCGTTTCAATGGGTTTTGAAGTTTAGGTGGGCTGACAGAGGTACGAGATAAAATATCCACTAGTATGTGCACGTTTAGGTTAAGGTAAGTGTCTGTGTTTTTATTAGGGATGTGCACCGGCGACTTTTGAGGTCTCGTGTTTTGTGTTTTGGATCCAGATTTTCGTTATTTTTGAGGTTCGGATTTGTCTCGCAAAACACTTGACGAAAGGTCTCGGTTCGGATTTAAGGTATTGGATTCGGATTTTTTTTGAAAAAAACATAAAAAGTTTAAAAATCAAGTTTTTGGGCTTATTTTCACTCCTAGGCTATTATTAACCTCAATAACATTCAATAACAAGCATTTCCACTAATTTACAGTGTATTCTGAACACCTCACAATATAGTTATTAGTCCAAAACGTTGCAACAAGGTATCTTTCTGGACTGCGTAGAGGAGTGGGTCACCACAATATATATTAAAAACCCTGAACTTTTATGATTCGCACCAATAAATGTACCTGGACTGCGTAGAGGAGTGGGTCACCACAATATATATTAAAAACCCTGAACTTTTATGATTCGCACCAATAAATGTACCTGGACTGCGTAGAGGAGTGGGTCACCACAATATATATTAAAAACCCTGAACTTTTATGATTCGCACCAATAAATGTACCTGGACTGCGTAGAGGAGTGGGTCACCACAATATATATTAAAAACCCTGAACTTTTATGATTCGCACCAATAAATGTACCTGGACTGCGTAGAGGAGTGGGTCACCACAATATCTTAAAAACCTCGAACTTTTATGAATCGCACCAATAAATGTACCTGGACTGCGTAGAGGAGTGGGTCACCACAATATATTAAAAACCCTGAACTTTTATGATTCGCACCAATAATTGTACCTGGACTGCGTAGAGGAGTGGGTCACCACAATATAAATTAAAAACCCTGAACTTTTATGAATCGCACCAATAATTGTACCTGGACTGCGTAGAGGAGTGGGTCACCACAATATATTAAAAACCCTGAACTTTTATGATTCGCACCAATAATTGTACCTGGACTGCGTAGAGGAGTGGGTCACCACAATATCTTAAAATCCCTGAACTTTTATGATTCGCACCAATAATTGTACCTGGACTGCGTAGAGGAGTGGGTCACCACAATATCTTAAAATCCCTGAACTTTTATGATTCGCACCAATAATTGTACCTGGACTGCGTAGAGGAGTGGGTCACCACAATATCTTAAAAACCCTGAACTTTTATGATTCGCACCAATAATTGTACCTGGACTGCGTAGAGGAGTGGGTCACCACAATATCTTAAAAACCCTGAACTTTTATGATTCGCACCAATAATTGTACCTGGACTGCGTAGAGGAGTGGGTCACCACAATATAAATTAAAAACCCTGAACTTTTATGAATCGCACCAATAATTGTACCTGGACTGCGTAGAGGAGTGGGTCACCACAATATATTAAAAACCCTGAACTTTTATGATTCGCACCAATAATTGTACCTGGACTGCGTAGAGGAGTGGGTCACCACAATATCTTAAAATCCCTGAACTTTTATGATTCGCACCAATAATTGTACCTGGACTGCGTAGAGGAGTGGGTCACCACAATATCTTAAAAACCCTGAACTTTTATGATTCGCACCAATAATTGTACCTGGACTGCGTAGAGGAGTGGGTCACCACAATATCTTAAAAACCCTGAACTTTTATGATTCGCACCAATAATTGTACCTGGACTGCGTAGAGGAGTGGGTCACCACAATATAAATTAAAAACCCTGAACTTTTATGATTCGCACCAATAATTGTACCTGGACTGCGTAGAGGAGTGGGTCACCACAATATAAATTAAAAACCCTGAACTTTTATGATTCGCACCAATAATTGTACCTGGACTGCGTAGAGGAGTGGGCACTGGGCACCACAATAAAATATATAAAAAACCTTCAACAGATCTGCATTACACTACACATACGGCTGCTCCTCCATCCTCTCCATCATATACATGTTGGAGTTTTAGCGTGTGACAACCTCTTGTTTTTGATAATGTCAGTGCATTTTGAATATTTTTCAATTTGCCCCACACCACTGAATGTACTTTATCTATGATACGCAATACGCATCTATCTATCTTGACTGCGTAGTGTGGTGGCCCCGGTACACAATTTGGTACCGAGGCCACAATATAATTAAAAAACCCTCCACGTGTCTGAATTCCACCAAACAAGTATCTGGACTGCATAGTGGGGTGGCCCCGGTACCCAATTTGATACCGGGGCCACAATACCTCCTCCAAACATGGTACAGACAATTCGTCATTGAGATCCCAGACAGACAGGGTCAAAGTGTTATTGTTTGACTTTGTAAACCCAAAAAACTGTCCCTGTTGCACATAGTCGTGCAATGAAGACTGACTTTTTCATTTAAAGGCACGATCTTTCAAGTGTAGTGTTTGTAAGTCTAAGTCATATTATACTTTTGGTAAAATTGGTTTATTTTGTTCCTCTTTATGGTAATTAATTAGTAATAGAATTAAAGTATGAAATAGAATTAAAGTATGAAATAGAATTAAAGTATGAAATAGAATTAAAGTATGAAATCGAATTAAAGTATGAAATAGAGTGGTATAGAGTTGTAGTGTGGTATAGATAGAGTGGTCCACACAATATAATAATAATAAAACCCTCCACGTGTCTGAATTCCACCAAACAAGTATCTGGACTGCATAGTGGGGTGGCCCCGGTACCCAATTTGATACCGGGGCCACAATACCTCCTCCAAACATGGTACAGACAATTCGTCATTGAGATCCCAGACAGACAGGGTCAAAGTGTTATTGTTTGACTTTGTAAACCCAAAAAACTGTCCCTGTTGCACATAGTCGTGCAATGAAGACTGACTTTTTCATTTAAAGGCACGATCTTTCAAGTGTAGTGTTTGTAAGTCTAAGTCATATTATACTTTTGGTAAAATTGGTTTATTTTGTTCCTCTTTATGGTAATTAGTAATAGAATTAAAGTATGAAATAGAATTAAAGTATGAAATAGAATTAAAGTATGAAATAGAATTAAAGTATGAAATAGAGTGGTATAGAGTTGTAGTGTGGTATAGATAGAGTGGTCCACACAATATAATAATAAAACCCTCAACTGGTCTGAATTCCACCAAACAAGTATCTGGACTGCGTAGTGTGGTGGCCCCGGTACACAATTTGGTACCGAGGCCACAATGTAATTAAAAAATTGGGCATCAACTGTCACCGTTGTTTAATATCTGATACACCTAAATATGGACTGCACAGTGGAGTGGCCCCGGTAGTAAATTTGGTGCCGGGGCCACAATACCTCCTCCAACTTCCAAGTGTAGTGTTTATAAAGACAGACAGCGTCGAAGTGTTATTAGTTGACTTTCTTAACCCTAAAATTGTCCCTGTTGCAAATATTCGTGCAATGGACAGTTACTTTTTTATTGAAAGACTCAAGCTTTCAAGTGTAGTGTTTATAAAATATAAACAACAATACAGTAGTTTTAGAGCACGTCACTACCTCTTGTTTTAAATTATGACACGGCATTTTACTTTTGGTTTAATTTCTTGTATTTTTTTAAATTTGGTTTTACTTTTTGAACATGGCAAACGACTGTTGATTGGTCATATAATGCCAAAAAAAAAGGTCCAAGATGGAATTGTCCTTGGGCCCTCACACCCACCCTTATGTTGTTGAAATAGGACATGCACACTTTAACAAACCAATCATTTCAGCGACAGGGCCTACCAAACAACTTTGGCTGAAATGATTGGTTTGTTTGGGCCCCCACACCAAAAAAGCTATTCATCTCTCCCTGTACAGACTAAACAGGCTCTACTGAGGCAAGATGTCGTCCTCATCCTCAACCTCTGATTCCTCTCCCCCTACAGTGTGTACTTCCTCCTCATCACACATTATCAATTCGTCCCCGCTGGACTCCACAACCACAGGTCCCTCTGTAGTATCTGGAGGGCAGTGCTGTACTTCATTGAGGAATTGATTATTCATTTTTATAAACATCATTTTTTCAACGTTGTGAGGAAGCAACCTCCTTCGCCGCTCACTGACCAGGTTCCCCGCTGCACTAAAAACTCTTTCCGAGTACACACTGGAGGGGGGACAACTCAGGTAAAATAGAGCCAGTTTGTACAGGGGCTTCCAAACTGCTTTTTTTTCCTGCCAGTAACAATATGGACTGTCTGACATGTCTACTTGGATGGTGTCAGCAAAGTAATCATCCACAATTTTTTCTATTGTGACAGCATCCAATGCAGCGAGAGTAGACATGTCTGCAATGGTTGGCAGGTCCTTCAGTCCGGACCAGATGTTATCAGCATCCCCGCCAGTGCCTCTTTTGGGAAAACTGAGCTTTTTCCTCGCAGCCATAGATGTGGAAGAAAATGAGGGTGGAGCTGTTGGCATGTCACGGTCCTCTTCAGAGGACAATCTCCTGACCAGCAGGTCTTTGCACCGCTGTAGACTTGTGTCCGCCGGAAACAGAGACACAACATACGCTTTAAACCGAGGATCGAGCACGGTGGCCAGAATGTATTCCTCTGACTTTAAAAGAGTGACCACCATCTGATCCTGGCAAAGCGTACGAAGGGCTACATCCACAAGAGCTACATGCTTGGTGTAATCGTAATGGCTTACCAGCTCCTCCCTCACTTTCTCCAGCTGCTTCTGCAACAGCCTGATCAGGGGAATGACCTGACTCAAGCTGGCAGTGTCGGAACTGACTTCTCGTGTGGCAAGTTCAAATGGCTGCAGAACCTTGCACAACACGGAAATCAGTCTCCACTGCGCTTGACTGAGGCGCATCCCCACTCCTTTGCCTATGTCGTAGGTGGCTGTGTAGGCCTGAATGGCCTTTTGCTGCTCCTCCATCCTCTGCAGCATATAGAGGGTGGAGTTCCAGCGCGTCACAACCTCTTGTTTGAGGTGATGGCAGGGCAGGTTCATGCTTTTTTGATGTGCCTCTAGTCTGCGGTAGGCACTGGCTGAATGCCGAAAGTGTCCAGCAATTTTGCGCGCCACCGCAAGCATCTCCTGCACACCCCTGTCACTCTTGAGGTAATGCTGCACCACCAAATTAATGGTGTGGGCAAAACATGGGACGTGCTGGAAATTGCCCATATTTAATGCCCGCACAATGTTACTTGCATTGTCTGACACCACAAATCCCCATGAGAGTCTAAGTGGGGTAAGCCACTGGGAGATAATTTCCCTCATTTTCTCTAATATGTTGTCAGCGTTGTGCCTCTTATTAAAGCCTGTAATGCACAATGTTGCCTGCCTTTGCATGAGCAGCCATTTTGTAGATGCTGCTACTGATGCAGCTGTTGCTGTTGCTGCGGAAGGGGATGCATCTACCCAGTGGGCTGTCACAGTCATATAGTCCTTCGTTTGCCCAGAACCACTTGTCCACATGTCCGTGGTTAAGTGGACAGTGGGTACAACCGCATTTTTAAGAGCACTGAGGACACTTGATCGTACTTCTCTGTACATTTTTGGTATCGCCTGCCTAGTGAAGTGGAATCTCGAGGGGATTTGGTACCGGGGACACAATACCTCCATCAACCCTCTAAATCCCACTCCACTGATGGCGGACACCGGGCGCACGTCTAACACCAACATTGCAGTTACAGCCGCAGTTATACGCTTTGCAATAGGGTGACTACTATCGTATTTTGTGGTCATGGCAAACGACTGTTGGACGGTCAATTGTTTTGTGAAAGACTTAGCGGTCTTACGACTTCCCCTCTGGGAAGATGACCGACTAACAGCAGCAACAGCAGCAGTGGCAGTAGTAGGCGTACCGCTGCAGGATTCCTCGGATGAATCCCGTATTGAGGAGGACTCAGTCTGGCTGCTGACTTGGGCTGCAGGACTGAATCTGATGGAGATTGTGGAGGAAGTTGACGAGGAGGGTGTTGCTGGTGTGTATCCAACTGGACCACGGGATTTAGGTGTCCCTGTACCGATGAGGGTCCTAGCCCCAGTTCCTGAACTAACCACTGAACTATGAAGGTTATTCAGGTGACGTATAAGGGAGGATGTTCCTAGGTGGGCAAGATCCTTACCCCTGCTTATTTGAGCTTTACATAAGCTACATATGGCCATACATTGGTTGTCTGGATTTGGATAAAAATAACTCCAGACCGAAGAGGTGCATTTTTTGGTCTTCTGACCAGGCATGACGATGGGCTTTTTCATCCCATGGACATCAGCTGTTTCCCCCCCTGGTGCCTCATTTACAATAACCACATCACCATCCTCATCATCAAGTTCCTCCACAGCGCCAGCTACATCATCAATAGCCTCCTCCCGAGCCACCTCTTCCCGTACAGTGATGGGAAGGTCAGGCTTGACAACCACCAACACCCTTGGACTCGCCTTGGGGATTTGTGATAATTTCTCTTTAGAAGGCAGAGTTGTTTGCTGTTTTGTTGCTGACAGCATAACTCTCTTCAATTTTTTGTAGGGGGGGGAGGAGGAGGAGGGCTAAGATCCGTGGGTGAAGCTGAACCACTAGTCATGAACACGGGCCAGGGCCTAAGCCGTTCCTTGCCACTCCGTGTCGTAAATGGCATATTGGCAACTTTACGTTTCTCCTCAGATGATTTAAAGTTTCTCTTTTTGCTACATTTTCTTAACTTGGGCTTTTTGGATTTTACATGCCCGGTACTACGAGATTGGGCATCGGGCTTGGAAGACGACGTTGATGGCATTTCATCGTCTATGTCATGACTAGTGGCAGCAGCTTCAGCATTAGGAGGAAGTGGGTCTTGATCTTTCCCTACTTTATCCTCCAAATTTTTGGTCTCCATTATATGTAGCACAAGATACTGCAGAATGTGTGAACTTGGTAATTTTGCAGTACCAATGGACTTATACTGCTGTATTGTTTTTGCAAATTTGGTTATAATTATTATATATATATTTTTTTTTTTAAATTTTTTATTTTTTTTTACTTTTTTTTAATTTTTAAAAAACTTGGGAATAGTGGGGAAAAAACTATGCCCTTAGAAGCACAGAGCACAGGACACAGCACCACTGGACTGAACAGGACACGGCACAGGACCCAGCAGCACTACGGAACTCAGCAGGACAGAGCACAGGACACAGCACCACTGGACTGATACTGCAGAATGTGTGAACTTGGTAATATTGCAGTACCAATGGACTTATACTGCTGGATTGGTTTTGCAAATTTGGTTATAATTATTATATTTTTTATTTTTTTTTAAATTTTTTATTTTTTTTTACTTTTTTTTTATTTTTTAAAAACTTGGGAATAATGGGGAAATAACTATGCCCTTAGAAGCACAGAGCACAGGACACAGCACCACTGGACTGAACAGGACACGGCACAGGACCCAGCAGCACTACGGAACTCAGCAGGACAGAGCACAGGACACAGCACCACTGGACTGATACTGCAGAATGTGTGAACTTGGTAATATTGCAGTACCAATGGACTTATACTGCTGGATTGGTTTTGCACATTTGGTTATAATTATATATTTTTTTTTTAATTTCTAATTTTTTATTTTTTTTTACTTTTTTTTTATTTTTTAAAAACTTGGGAATAATGGGGAAATAACTATGCCCTTAGAAGCACAGAGCACAGGACACAGCACCACTGGACTGAACAGGACACAGCACAGGACCCAGCAGCACCACTGACCTCAGAAGGACAGAGCACAGCACACAGCACCACTGGACTGATACTGCAGAACACAGCACAGCACAGCACAGCACAGCACAGCACAGCACAGCACAGCACAGAACTAAACAGCACAGAACTAAACAGCACAGAACTAAACAGCACAGAACTAAACAGCACAGAACTAAACAGCACAGAGGACCACCTAACACACCCTCCCTCTACCCTGATCAATGCCCGAGTGAAGATGGCGGCGACTAGCGGGGAATTTATAGGATCCGAGTATCGCGAGATCCGACAACGGGATTATGAGTCAGAGCCTCAGTTTCACTTTTGAATTTGGCGCCAATACCCGGATCTGTCTCGGATCCGACTCGGATCCGCAACGTTCGGGTGGGCTCGGATTTCATAAATCCGAGTGCGCTCATCCCTAGTTTTTATATTAAAAAAAAATAATGTTTATTAAGTTTTTTTCTACATATAGTATGTACAATGCTAAACATATGTAAGTAAAATAATGCTGTCTGATTTTCAGTGAATACTGCAAAGGAAGAAGGTAGCCTGGTCTGATAACTCACGCTTTCTTATACTTCATGGGGAGAATGCATGCGTGAGCGTTGTTTATCTGAAGAAAAGATACACTATGGGAAGAAGGAAACCGGCAGAGGCAGTGTGATGCTCTGGGCAATGTTATGCTGAGAAACCTTGGGTTCTGACATGTGGATATTACTTTGACACATACCAGCTACCTAAACATTGTTGCAGACCAAGTGCACCCCTTCGTGGCAACGGTTTTTTCCTGATCGCAGTGCCCTCTTTCAGCAGGATAAAATTGTTCAGGAATGGTTTGAGGAACATAACAAAGAGTTCAAGGTGTTTACTTTGCCTCCAAATTCCCGAGATATCAATCTGAGAGCATCTGTGGGATGTGCTGGAAAAACAAGTCTGAGCCATGAAGGCCCCACCTCACAACTTACAGGACTTAAAGGATCTGCTGCTAATGTTTTGTCTACCTTCAGAGACCTTGTGGAGTCCATGCATTGATGTGTCAGAGCTGTTTTGGCAGCACAAGGAGGACCTACACAATATTAGGCAGGTGGCTATAATGTTGTGACTGGGCATTGTATATATTTGTCATGAAAATATTATTTCCTCTCTATGATGTAATAAAACAATAACTATGTGTTTGCTGATATAAGTAAACGAGTAGTATGCTTTTTGTTGCTTAAATTTTTAACACTATGGAATAGTTCCAATTGCAAAGCACTACAAAGTATGTTGATGCTATATAAATAAATGTTAGTAAATAAGTAATAATAACAGTCCTCTAGTACAGGACATATTTTGTTGCTATTTAGACTTTGGTTCTATTCAACTATCTGCCCCAGCAAACTGGTAAGGAGCCCAATCTCAAAGATCATAAGAGGGAAAAGCTGTCTATTAAAAATTCAGCAATTTTTCCTGATGGGGATCATGTAGAAGTGGACGTATGTCTGGTTCTTGTTTTTGTTTGCATAAGATACACATTTCCGTACTCCGCATGTATGAGATAATACACAATGATGATGACTATCTGCAGCTCTATGTAGCTGTTTCTGATTGGCTTATTGTGTACTGACCCATCCAGCCAATAGTCACTAATTCATAACTGTGGCAACTATGAAGTCTTGCCCATCTATTCACATTGTTTATTTGACTACTCCAGGAAAGGAGATTCCCATTTAAATTCTAAAGAGGAAAACACATTTTTGTATTTCATTTAATTTGTGTTATGTGTTCGTGATTGTATGTAAATAATTTTAATGGACTTTAGCATTTATTAACAACACTGTGAATACATTATTAACTCTTGTGTATATCACACTTCATTATATTATATTCTTTTAGGTACACTTGCACACAGTTTTTGAAGGAACTCGGCAGGGAAGTTATTCCAAACATCTTGGAGAACTAACCACAGATCATCTTTGGATATAAGCCTTTTGTCTCTTCATGTAATCCAGGCAGACTCAATGCTGTTGAGATCAGGGCTCTTGGGTGCTATATCATCACTTCCAGGACTTCCTTGTTCTTCCTTTAGTTCTTAATGACATTGGCTGTATGTTTGGAGCCACTGTCCTGCTGCAGAATAAACTTTTAGCCAGACACCTCCCTGATTGTATTGCATGATGGATAAGTACCTGCCTGTATTTCTCGGCATTGAGGACAGCATTAATCCTGACCAAATCTCCAATTCCATTTTCTGAAATGCAAACTTCTCCAAACAGTAGATGAGTCTACCTGGGTCTCACTGTTTTTCTCCACTTCTAAGCTGATGGCACTGCTGGACATCTTCTGATTTTGAAGGGAAGTAAACATGATGTGCCTTTCATCAGATGCACTAAGTTTCCTTGGCCGACCACTGCGTCTACGGTCCAAAACATTGCCTGTTTCTTTGTGCTTCTTCAAAAGAGCGTGAACAGCACAACTTTAATCCCCAGTCTGCTTTGAAATCTTTGCTAGTGAGAGATCTTGCTGATGCAATATAACTACTGTCTTGCTGTTGTGTTCAGTCTAGAGATGCTCACTGACCCCCGTGAAGTGGTTTTGGTTTTGGTTTTGGATCTGGGTTAGCTTTGTGTTTTGGTTTTGGTTTTGTATCTTTTTAGAAAAAATGCTAAAATATGCTAAAATCACATAATTTTGCTCTTTTTTTGATCCTACATTATTATTAACCTCAATAACACTAATTTCAAGTCATTTGCAGTCAATTTTGACCACCTCACAGGTCACAATATTATTTTCATACACTTTGGGACAAATACTGCAGCGACCTGGCTGGATGCTAAGCGACAGAGTAATGACTAAAACACATGACAGTTCCTAGCACATCTAGGACACATTGGCACACAGCAGTGGCAGAAAAGAAAAGTTGTGCAAGATGGAATTGTCCCTGGGCCCTCCCACCCACCCTTATGTTGGATCTTAAAAAGGGCATGCACACTTTAACAAACCAAGCACTTCAGCCACAAAAGTGCCACTCCTTGTGGCTGAAGTGCTTGGTTTGTGTGGGCCCCCGACAAAACACGGTAACATGGCCTTAAGGCATCTAAGGTAACAGTGCTCTTAATGAACTCTACTGTGGCAAGATGTTGTTGTCATCATCCTCAGCCTCATCCTCACCCTCATCAATGTGTACATCACCCTCACACATTATTAATTGATCACCGCTGGAATCCACCATTACAGAAGTCCAATTCCAAAGTGGCATCCTCAATTGGTGTATCACCGGCTACACTTGGGCTGTTCAGGCACACATCTGCAGAAAGGCTGAAAAGGGCCTTCTTTATGGGTACACTATCAGAATGGTCACGATTACACATAGCACTCGTGGATAGACTCTCCTCAGGGATTTGTGTCATTTCTGAATCTGAACATACATTTTCCTCTAATACCTTACTGTTTTCTTCCAGCTTGGCTTATACACGTAAAAGTATTTGGGCACCACTTTTGGAGTCCGAATGACAAGGTCTTGCTTGGTCACGACTGATCTTACAAGAAGATGCCTCAGTGACAGTTGCAGAACTCGCACTCATAGAGAAAGGCGAATGCCTCATTCTTTGCCTTGTCACTGGGTGTGTAGAATGATATGTTGACAATTTGATTTTTTTCTGTAGATAACTTTACCTGGATTACAGGTCTTTTTTTCTTGACCAAGGTAAAAGGTGTTTTTTTATATTTTTGCTTCCCTGACTTAAAAACACTATGCACTTTTATATAGGCTTTACCAGATGACGTACAGGGATTACTATCATCATGACTGGTGGAAGCAGCTGTTTGGTGCTCCTGCTCTTCTGTGTACTGCAGTGAATCCATTTTGATAAAACCGTACACTTTGACTGCAAAGTCAGAAGACAAGCCTGCCAGGCCTAGTATTTGTATTTATCAGCAATGAGAATTAGCAATTGAGCAATGGAGCTCTCCTCTTTGTGTGTTACCTATATAACACAGTAGAATGTGACTGCAGAATTATACCAAGCCTGCCAGCACTAGTATTTGTATTTTTCAGCAATGAGAATTAGCAATGGAGATCTCCTGAATATCACTGTAGACTTTGTTGAACAGAGCTACCCCCTCCACTTTCAATTCTATCTATGTTGCTGCCCAACTGTTCTACAGACTGTGCTACCCCTTCTGTGTCCCTCTTTCAAATGGCGCTGGATCGCCGTGGAGGGCAGTATTTATAGATTTCAAAACTCCCGAGATCCGACAACGTAACAATGACGTTTTGCCTCGTTTTCGATTCCGAAAAAGCGCGAAACTGAGCCTGAGCATCTCTAGTTCAGTCTTGTCATTGTGTATGACCTGTGGCATGAAACTGTCTTCCACAACTTCACCTTTGTAGCAGAGTTTTGCCTAAGAACACAGGCATTAATAAAGAATGGTAGCAATACACCCTCCAAGAGTAACTTTTCCCTACCATCCAAGAACAGTTTGAGGATGAACAGTGCCTTTTCCAGCATAATGGAGCACTTTACCATAAGGCAAAAGTGATAACCAAGTGGCTCGGGGGTCAAAACATCAAAATTTTGGGTCCATGGCCAAGAAACTCCCCAGACCTTAATCCCATTGAGAACATGGGGTCAATCCTTAAGAGGCGGGTGCACAAACAAAAACCCACAAATTCTGAAAAACTCCAAGCATTGATTAGGCAAGAATGGGCGGCCATCAGTCAGTATGTGGCCCAGAAGTTGATTGACAGCATACCAGGGCGAATTGCAGTGGTCTTCAAAAAGAAGGGTCAACACTGCAACTACTGACTCTGCATAAACCTTATGTAATTGTCAATAAAAGCCTTTGACACTTAAGAAATGCTTGTAATTGTACTTCAGTATACCATAACAACATCTGACAAAAAGCTCTAAAAACACTGAAGGAGCAAACTTTGTGAAAACCAATACTTGTGTCATTCTCAAAATATTTGGCCATGACTGTATATCCATTAAAAGTGTCCAAAGTGGAGCTGGCATGTGGTACACTCGGTAATCCTTCAGGTTAGCTGTTCTTTTTTAAAAAATTCTAACAAGTAAGAAAATGTCTATTTAAACAAGCTTGTTAAATCTAGTTACTACACCATGACCGCTCTCTTTTGTTTATAAACAATATACACTATATGGACAAAAGTATTTGGATGCTTGACCATTACACCAACAGGGACTGTAATGACATTGTAATCAATACATATACTTTAATATGGAGTTGTTCCCCCTTTTACAGCGATAACAGCTTCCACTCTTCTTGGAAGGCTTTCCACAAGATGTTGGAGGGCTTCTTTGGGAATTTGTGACCATTCTTTCTGTAGAGCATTTATGAAGTCTGTTGCTACAAAGTTGAAAGCAAAACGTTGTCCAAAATTACTTTATATGCTGAAATATTAAGATTGCCCTTCACTGGAGATAAGGGGCCTCACTCAAACCTTGAAAAACAGGCCCATACCATTATCCCTCCTCCACCAAACTTCACAGTTGGCATAATGCAGTGTGACAGGTAACGTTCTCCCGTCATCCGCCAAACCCAGACTTGCCCATCTGACTGCCAGAGAAACTTGATTTGTCACTCCACAGAACATGTTTCCACTGCTCCACAGTCCAGTATTAGTGTGCTTTACACCACCCCATCTGATGCTTGGCATTGGTCTCAGTGACGTGAGGGTTGCATGCAGCTGCTCGGCCATGGAAACCCATCCCATTAAGCGCCACCGCACAGTTTTTTGTGCTCACATTAAGTGTAAGTTAGACTTTTACATACCATGTGCCTTTGCAGTTGTTGACTCCACTCTGTGATTTTACACGGTCTTCCACTTTGTGCCCGAGTTGCTGTTGTTCCTAAAGACTTCCACTTTCTATTAATATCACTTACAGTTAACTGTGGGATATCCAGCAGGGAACAGTCTTATTGCAAAGGTGGCATCCTATCACGGTACCACGCTTGCAGTCACTGAGCTCTTCAGAACGACCCATTTTCTATCACAAATGTTTGCAAGTGGAGACTGCATGGCTGGGTGCTTGATTTTATAAACCTCTGGCAATAGGTCTGATTGAAACATCTCAACTCAATTAAGATGTGTGGTCAAATACTTTTGTCCATGTAGTGTATGTAGGTTTCTTTAGGAGTCATAATTTGTGTGTCATCCAGGCTGCTGGTTGAGAGCCCCTATAGTTCATGCATGTGTACATATAGTAAGGAGTTGAGAAGCATTTACATGTTAACATTTTCGACTTTATATTGTATTGCAAATTTAAGACAATGGTTGCAATCAAAAGTTTTATTTGTACAATTTTACAGCTGTCTCTATGTTTTGCCTGACTGGTATAGAATCTTCTGGAAAACTGCAACCAGGGTCCACAATGTGAGTCTGAAAACTTATGAAATTGTTGAAATTATTAAAAAGATATAATATTCTGACCCCCAAACATGTTACGCTAAAGCAAACCTGTACATCAGAAAGGACAAGGAGTGGGGTAGTGGTGTATAACATAATCCACTCAAGCTTGCAAACAGTCATAGAAATGCATGGAGGCAGTTAGAAGGCAGGTTAACACCTAGCCAGATAGACAAGGAATAGTATTACGGCGCTCCCCAGGAACAGCATACAAGAGACTAAGGGCTAGATTTACTAAGCTGCGTGTTTGAAAAAGTGGGGATGTTGCCTATAGCAACCAATCAGATTCTAGATGTCATTTTGTAGAATGTACTAAATAAATGACGTGAGTCTGTCATTGAACGATACTAACTAGAGCCTTTCATCAATGAGGGTAATCTCAACCGCATGTCTACACACAGCTGAGGTTATTGTGCACAGATAGCCATTTCTGTAGGCCCAAGGTGAGACTAGAAGGCCGGTTTATGTTCATTGGACAAGTGCCTTCAACTCAGCAAAGCTTTCCCCAACAATTCATATGTAACAGTCCCAGCTGGAGAGATGGCAAAAAGGCAGATTCATGGACCACTAGATTACATCACTACCTTCAATACTGAAACTGTTGGCTTGTGGTTTGTACAGCCTGCAGTCCCAGCACACCAGAATGATACTGATCCATTGGTGATAATAACAAAATGCAGGCAGGTCAGATACCAAAGTTGGCTGCAGTATCTGCTCGTGATGCTAATAAGTTTACCTTAATATGAAGTGTGAATACACAATAATGACATTAAAAATGTTCCAGTGTTTTGTTTTTTAATTTTTAACAGAGGAACAGGTAAACTATCACCTCCCCAGATTATCCTTGGGCTGCTGGGGAAAACTTTGTTACTAGAAGAACAACTCTATATGGAGAAAATAGTTTGCGCCCCACACATTGTTTACAGGTGTATGATATCAAGCATATAGCTATGCAATCTCCATAGTCAAACAGTGACAGTAGAATGGGTTGTAGGGAGAAGATCAGTGACTTCCACTGTGACACAGTCATAGGATGGAACCTTTCCAACAAGTCTGCTCATCACGTTTCTGCCCAGCCAGAGCCAGTTAACTAAGTGCTGTCATTGTGAAATTGAAAAATTTAGGACCCACCACAGTTCAACCATGAAGAGGTAGACCACAAAAACTCACAGGACAGCCAAGTGCTGAAGAGCTTAGCACGTAAACATGTAGAACAGAATCACAAACTGCCTCTGAAAGCAATGTCGGCCCAACTGTTCATCAGGAGCTTCATGCACAACGCCATCTGACTCCGAAGCAGTGACGAATCATGCTTCACTGTCTGACACATTAACCTGGATTTGACAGATGCCGGTAGGAGGAGTAATAACGGCCTCGGCCCCTTAGTACTATTGTAGGGAACTGTTTATGCTACAAACATTGACATTCTATTGAATTGTTTGCTTCCAACTTTGTGGAAACAGGCTGGAGAAAGGCTAACTCCTGAGGTCCATCAATGATGGTCCCATTTTTTGCCATGTATCATACGTCATAGGACCATTACGAACAGGCAGCTGTGAACATGTTATTAAAGTGGGTATAATCTATGCCAATGGTGAATGACTCAGCTGCCAGTGTAAGACATGCTGGGGAATTCCCAGGATCACTGAATCAGGGGACCCATTTCACTGGCAAGATCAAGAGACACTTTTTAAATTACTGGACATAAAGCAGCAATTCTTTATTGTTAACAGTATTGGACACAAACTAGACAACCAAGACCCAGTCTGGGCAACAATGTTAAATGCTCAACAGTCTGCCTACAAAGATTTGAGTGAAAGCATAAGGTGATCTGGGTCCACATACAGTAGATGACGCAAAACCCTCCCAAGTCTCCTGAACCCAATAGAGGAAAACTGCTTCTTTGAGATAGGGTAACACTATAGATGAGAAGTAACACCAGTAACTCAGGAAGGGCCAATGGGTATGTATTGTTCCTGTACACTCATCTACCAACTGATAAACACGCCATATTCCTATACCAATTTGAAAACTGGATTCCCCCTAGGGAGTCTTAGTGAGTGTCGCTGTAAGAAACTGCTTCACATCCTATCGCCAAATTGATGATTTTCAGTCATTGGGTAGTCCGATCACTGCCATCTCTGGCGGAGGTGAAGCAGGAATTGCTTACTACATTGTTCTTTGATGTTAAAAAGGGAATTCGATTTTATAGGAAATGGAGATTTTTTTTTTTTTTTTCTTAAATCTCTCCACTCAGATGCAAAATTAAATTTTAAAAAGGTTTGCGAATACAACTTTGTTGCAACAGCGCTCATTGGAATAATTGGAAGGGATATTTGCCTCTACATTTGGCGACATGAGCTGGGATTTAGGGTAGAGTAAATATATGTAATATGATCTCCCACAGGAGCCCCTCCGCCGTATTGGCCCTCTGCCACCCCCTTCCTTCCCGCCACCCCCTTCCTTCCCCCCACCCCCTTCCTTCCCCCCCCCCCCCACCACCACCACCACACACATACTTGGATAGAGGAAACCTCTGGGCTATATGTAATTAGGACTTATTTATGCAACTTCTCTCAGGGGGTCTCAAAAATACTCAATGTCTGTTTGTTTATTCTATCTATCTGCTTACTTGTCCGTTAATTAACATTGTACATTAACTCATATGTATCCACAGACATATCCATACATATCTCTTCCGCATTGCCTACCAGCCTTCCACCTAACCCTCTCTCCATGCTCACTCCTCACTTCACTCCTCCTCCTCCTCAGTAGAGGGGAGCGCTTGCTCCCCTCCTCCGACATCCTCTGTGCCTGCCGTCTGTCTACCCTCCCTATAGGATGCAAGCTCGTATGAGCAGGGACCTCCTCCCTCCTGTCTCCCTCCCTTCTCTTCTGCTCCAACCTCCATACATTTGCCTTGCCTGGAGCCTTTGAAGTCTTGGTACTACTCGTTTATTGTATTGTACTGTTATTCCCTGTACTGTTCATTGTTTGTATTGTGTACGGCGCTGCGGAAACCTTGTGGCGCCTTATAAATAAACAATAAAACAAATAAAAAAAGATTTCATAAAAAAAAAAAAAAAATTGCCATCAGATATAAAGTTTAAACAAAGTGTACTTTGAAATAAAGACCATAAAATTATTTATTTTATTCACCAATCACCATTTACTTGATTAAAATAAAAAATTCCATCTCTGGTGATAAGAAAATCCATTCATATACCACAACCTACAATTTATAAATCCCACAAGTTTATTACAGTCAGAAGTTTAGTTTAGTCAGATGTGAACAAATTGTTAAATGCTTTCATGATCAGAATACATCCCTACAAGATGAGCGTAAAGGATAGACACAAGCCATGTACATCTACAAAAATGTACTGCCACTCATCTCCTGGGCAGCAGCTCATTATTATGTCATACGCAGCGTGGCAGTGTAAAACAAGTCATAGATTGCTCAGCCTATACATTTGTTTTATTTTATTAAACTCCTACTTAAAACTTTTCGGCATGAGACAGTGGACAAACTCTCTGTAAAAATAACATTCCTTCTGTTCAGAACCAGTTACTGGACAGCTTAAAATGTAAAGTTGTCAAGGATGTAGTGTGAAGAAAACCTATAATACAGTGAAGAATCTTCTCCAGTACATTGCGAGTAATTATAACATCCTCAGCACTGAAATAGCAAAAGCTAGGATTTCAAGCAATCTGTGGGAGCTGTGTCATGTGGAAGCAGCATCAGAACATTTCTTCCCAGGCCTGCTGCCATCACAAGAGAAAGCCCATATAGAAGGAAACGCGCTTAAAATATGTGAGTCGCCATCCATAAACCACATTCACCACATGTACAGCAAGTACAGAGCCAGCCGAGTCTGCCTGGTAAGAGTACCACCACTCCAAATCACTGTTCGCTCCAGCAAGTTTCACAGCTGCTTTATCGCCATCTGTGCTCCAGTAAAAATCCATTTCACCAGAAGTCAACATTATGGCTGTTGGAGAATGGGGAAAAAAAAAATTCACCACACTTGTTAGAACAAATGTCCAATGCAGCAAGTGCCTTAAGTATCTGGTTTCATCCTAGACCCAGTGTACTAACACTCCAATTAAAGAGATTAGGTTAAGAAAAGGGAGTATAAGAAGTGTAAAATATTGTATATGTAAAAAGGGATGTTTACCCTGTTAATGGTGTAACATAATAGGCAACTCGAATTTTTGCCAAGAGATAGGGGCACCAAAATTAAAAAAACTACCTTAGATTTATTTAAAATATTCAGACGGAAGCCAGAAAGATAAAAATATTTAGTAAAAGTCGGACAAAAGTAAATTAAAGCCAATTAAAGTTGCAAAAACTTTACACAATTTCCTTCACACGCATCACATTTAAGGAAGTGAAAGCAATTTTTGATTGAGCGTTACATTTTTACCAAGTGAAAAGCGATTAGCAGAGTTGTGTGCTCCTAACGATGGCATTTTGTCTTTGTGCTGATATTAAATCAGTAAGCATAACTGATAGAAGGAAGCATGGGAAAACAGGCTAAGACTTGACACTTCAATACACTGCTGCATGTAGTCAATGTAGATAATGCATTATCTAGGTATGTCCATGTTATTGTCTCTTTAAAAGCATCATAAGCATTCTCACTCAAAACAATTCCTAACAGACTTCTGTTTTCTTAAATTTTAAAGATATTCCATATAGGCAATTGAAAATGTGTCTGCATTGTTAAACGGATTATTCAGGAAGGCAGAAAGTCTTTACAATATGTGAGTGATTAAGATGCTGCAAACAGTTCATTAGTTTTCAGACACACAGGGGTATATTTGCTAAACTGTGGGTTTGAAAAACTGGAGATGTTGCCTATAGCAACCAGATTCTAGCTGTCATTTTGTAGAAAGTACTAAATAAATGACAGCTAGAATCTGATTGGTTGCTATAGGCAACATCTCCCCCTTTTCAAACCCACAGTTTAGTAAATATACCCCTTAGTAGTAAAATGTAGTTTTATATTGCAAACACTAAAATCTGTGTCTTGCTAGATTACATTTTAAATCAATATATAGTGTGCAGAGGTTTTGTTGGACCCTACCAAAGGTCTAGGACCAGAGTCAAGAACAGCACACATACCATTTTTTCCTTACTTGCTATAAACCCCATTGAATCAACATGGTGGGATCTCTACAAATGTGGTGATATTTATGGTAATGCTAGGCACAAAAATAATCTGTGGTGTAACTAGGATCTAAATTATTTGCCTTCATCTGAAACAATTCTCACCTGCTCTATGGATGCTCTAAACGCCCGGTTATCCATCTCAAAATGGTGACTTTGTTGATCAGGCTGCTGCGGTATAGTGGCTTTGTTCCTGTGGCCAAGCATTCTAGTTTTATAGCACTGCAAGAAGACATAAAACAATTAATCGGGCATCACTTCACCAGGCCAGTCACCCTATTTGATATTCATCTGCAAGCACAAAATAGCAAGATATAATTTTCCTTTTCCAATGGGGATTCCTAGCAAGAGTCTTATTTCCTTAAAATTAAGTAAATTATTACATAGTGCACTCATCAGTAAAGGTCAATGCTAAAACTATGTTCTGTAGAAAAAAATAAAAAGGATATTCTTTTGGATGTAAATAGAGATTGAGGGGATTTTGTGCAACCATCACTTTCTTAAATTAAAAGCTAAGATTTGTCTTAAAACTTTTGCCTCATCTGATAAGTTATGTGATTGTGATCTCTACAAGTAAACCTACAAGTATTATCATGGAAACTTGAGAAAAAATACAGACAAAGCCCCCTTTTGCCCCCCTAGAGGTTCCATGTCACTTTTATAGGAGGTGTGATAATTCTCCCACAATGCAATAGCTTGGAGGTGGGGCTAGTGACTAAGGCAACAAGGATTCTGGACAAACAGTAAGTTTTAAATAAAAACATTATTTATAGGAAAAATTTACATGCTTTTAATCCAAGCTTCCAAATGCATTAATCTTAGGGGCATTGCCTAGAACACAGTTTTCATCGAGTCATTAACAGTTTTTATGTAGTAAAAGTAAAAAACAAAATACCATATAAATCAGGGTGGGGAAGATCAGGATGGTGAGCCCACACATCACTATAATAGCCACACCAAAGCCAGGGAAACCAACATAGTCATCATATGGTCCAGGACTGGAATCTAAAAATCAGGCCACAAAGAATATACGACTGTAGGAACTTAATATAAACAGTGTGATCTCAATTTTAGTGTAAAAATAATGGATTTAAGAGAATCACCACAAATAAATGCTTTGTAAGTATTTAGTTTTACATTTCAGGTAATAGGTAGTTTTCTGTATTCTACAACATTCAGGTATCATGATTACATTTACCACAGCTAATCAGACCAAGGGCTAATATACTATTCAATGTAGTAATGTTCAAGAACCACTTTCAAACCAGTGTCTCCAGTAATAATTCTATGTCATCATAAAAACATGATTTCACTATCTAGAAGGGATGTATCACTTCTACCTGAAAAGTAGGGTGCCAGAATAAGATAATCTGTATAGAGCATACTTTCCTACTCTCCCTGGGATCTCCCTCAGGGAGTGTTTTAAAAGTGGGTGTAGAGTTTTAAGCGTTTGTAAAAATAAATGTTTATGGAACATTTGCTGATGAAGAGTGGGACAGATGCCAGTTTGCATAACCTATCTTGCATGAAGTCAATTTTTACATGCCCAGAAATTGAGCGTACACATACGCATCGTGCAGATTTGTGATTCCATCAATGACACCAGCCTGTGCCCGGTGAGATGGGACAGAGGCGCTTTAATGTTGGCAGAGGCGTGTAAATGCAATTGCGAATGGATGCAGATCGGCAAAGATTTATATATGCCTTGAAAAGCCATATTTTTTTCAGGTTGTCAGTGGCAGATGTACATAGCAGTTGATTACCACAATTTCTTGCACTAGTGAACCTCTTAATTATATCACTGAAATTGATTGGTAATTTCTTCATCACTGGGGCATATATCCTGCTTGTGTGCAAGTGTAAACATTTTCTCTCTTTAACACAGCAGAAACAACTCTCCTTGTCTAAGTTTTTTTTTTTAAGTTTTATTGATGCCTAGTAGCAAATTTGTTTGATGCACATAAAACAAATTGATAGGACCTGCGACATGTATGGTGTACAGTGGAAGCATAGCTGCATGGATCTTAAGATGTGTATGGTTCAGCATAGACTAAACTAAACTATGCAAGAGGTGCTGTGGACTATAGTACTCCTTGAGTAAACTGACTTGAATTTCCATCAAGATTTTTGGCGTAAAAGAAAAAACATTTTAAAAAAAATAAAAATTAAAAAATGGGGCATGAGTTGTTTTGTGTTCGCTATGTAGAAAGTGGTAATAGGGTAACCTAGGGAGATTAAGAGGGTGGTAGAGAAATATTATAAGCTTGTCTGAAGAGGTGGATTTTCAGAAAACGCTTGAAAGGTTTGAAAACTAGAGGAAAGTTATAGCCAATGCAGAAGGTCACACTTACTCTGATTCAAGTGGTATGGTATTTGTGTGGAGCTCAGGTTAATTACCTTTCTAAATCAAGTAAGTACTTGCAAAATAACTTGCCTATACTCCAGGTTATCCTGAGAGGTGCCAATCAATCACACAGATGACAACTGACTTACTGAACTGCCATTCTAAGCCAGACCGCATGGCTTCCAAAGCCCCTTCCATCTGGAGTAGCAGCAGAGCAACATTCTACAGAAAATACTCCTCACCCTCCAGCAGACACTCCCCATCAGCAAAAGACTAGCAGGGGCCCAGGAGTAGTAGTTAAACCAAAATACGAGAGTTGACAGGCCTCCTCCACTGGAATGCAACTGACCGACAAGCACTAGATCGCTTCAACTGGTGATCCTGCATTATAGACAAGTGCTTTCTCTGGGCAAGCCTCTTCAGGGACAGAAACTGGAAAACCCTTGAATACTTAAAAACCACTGATTTCACCATTCCTGCTTTAGGCAGTTTACAGAGCAGGGATAGGCTGACAAGCAATCTGCAAGTAAATGTGTAGAACCACAAATCCCAGGATCACCTTGTAGCTGGACATGTCCTCGCTCTGTTTATACAAGTTAGAGTGACTTCTAATAACCTTGCATGATAAAGGTTTATATCAGGCCTGTCCAACCTGCGGCCCTCCAGATGTTGTGAAACTACAAGTCCCAGCATGCCCTTCCAGCTATCAACAGGTTGTCTACTGGCAAAGCATGCTGGGGCTTGTAGTTTCACAACACCTGGAGGGCCGCAGGTTGGACAGGCCTGGTTTATATTTTTAAATGGTAAAGGCAATTCCAAAAGTATGAAATCAGTGGTAAAGGATTAGTTGCTTCTTTACAAAATAGTCACATGAGCTTCATCTGTGGCGCTAGATTTCAATAACATTGAACTAGGAAGCCTGAATTTTCCACCAAGTTGGATATCTTTGGGTTGCCATTGGAAGGCATGCAGTATCACAACCATCTGATATGACTCAGGATAAAGTCATTAAAAAAAACAAAAAAACCTCAATGCTGTATATCACAGACTCCTTTGATCCTTATGTCAGCAGGCCTGATTATCCAACACGTTAATGTGGTCTTGCATAATTTTATTCATATTAATGATTTACCAACTCCTGCAAGTTGGTAACTATAGCAGTCCTTTCCTCTTCTGTTCTCTCCACTCTGCTGAAGCTTTCCTTCAGTAACTGGACATACATTTGAGATTGTAGATTTGTTAGTCCTCAAGTGTTTCAGCTTTTGTTCCAATTAGAGTCTCCAAAAATGTTCTTGTATGATGTTATGCACTAATTTTACCACTTCTACTTTCCATTACTTTTGCCTTCTTTATCCTTCCTTTATTAAAGCAGTGTGGCACGAAGAGCACAGCATTGTTTTAATATACAGTCATCTGTAACTATCACACAAATTTATAAACAAAAAATTAACTTATATATGAGAAAAATGTTTTTATTGGATTTACAATGTGTGCAATTGCAATAAATGCATGTACTATTAAATATAAAATGAAGCTTGGTTATGAAGCTAACTTGTTATATTTGAGTTATCACACTGCAGTATCACAGCAGATATCAGGCTATGCACAATAAATTTGGCATCTTGTAAGTTTAGCCAGATGAAGATTCAAGTCTGTGTCTCATCTGTCAACCGCATTAACAAATCAGTGATGCTGGAAGTGATCTGGCTGCTCGGACAAGTTGGTGGCCAAATTGGAAAATATTTGGCTATTCTATCCCTTCAAGCAGCCAAATTGGACCAGATCAGACAGTGTTCCAAGATTATGAGGAGATCTGGAAGCATTTAGTTTTCTATATATTGTGCTGAATTTGGTTTTAAATTGAGTAGAGATTAGTGTTGCATGTTGTGGTTCTATAAACTAATTGACATTGGGTTATTAGTTCTGGTTTAAGCAGCTCAATATACCAATTGTATTAACAGCACAAACATGTTTTTGGCACAAATAGTGGTTTAGAAAGTAAATGTCCCCTACTTTAAGTTACAGGAATTTTTGAACGGCATTTTGAGTGTACGAGACCATTTAAAATCTGACAAAAATTCCCCAAACATACCAAATTGTTTTTGTTGAGGGAAAGTGAAAATTAATTTTAGAGAACTAAAGCAAAACCTAAATTACCTCCAATAGTTATAGATTTAGAATCCACTTTATAAGGCGAGGATCCCAAACGGCCATCAGATCCAAGAGTGTTGAGTAACAATCGCAAGATTTCCCCACTGCCAGGAGCTGGTATCTTATACAACAGGTTCCCTATGCACACTAGTGAGCCACTCCTAAACAAAAAAATAGTGGTTTAAATAGACTGTATATTATAATGTAAATACATTTAAGCTGTTCATATTGCATGAAGGTATTTTCCAGTATAGCCAAGTGCCTGTTGCAATGTTACTTTAATATAGCAAGAAATCAGTTTATAATTACAAAGTTGCTTCCATTTACAGTGCTCCTAAAATAACTCCATCTTCCACATTACTTTACACCAAGCAACCCCTTCCCTTCCACCCTAGAACACATCTCTTTCAAGGCCTCTTGCGCAAGTCTTCCATTGAGCTACCATACTCCATATGTTCTCTAGGATGCATCTTTTGGAGAAGTCTGAATATTTTCACAAACCCCGTTTAAAAATTATCCAAGCGTTATCCTTTAGCAAGCACCATGTTAATTACATTATAGGGTGCCATTAGACACTCAGGTGAAGCCACATTTACTGTTCCTGAAATTTTAAAAAAAAAAACGCAAGCATTGGCACATAGGTGCCCTTTTTTTGGTTTTAAGAAAGTCTTACATGGAGATTTTGTTGGCCGATTGATTTCAGGCCAACTTTGTATCAAAGCATGTGCAAGGCTTCACAGACCACATAGAAGGCCGAGAAGGATTGAGAGACATAACAGATTTGACTAGTAATTATTGTATGCTGTGGGGAGTGACGGGGACCCCATCAGCCAACTGCAATAACTGAGTCCCATGGGCAGCATTGTTTCTTCACAGCACTGGCACCATGGTTTTTATTTCAACCAGGCCCCCATCTGTGTGTGTATGTTCTGCCTATGTTTGTAGCCACTGGATCCCCACTAATAATGGTAGGGTAATCAGCCATTGCCAAAAAGGGACCCTATTATGCATGTGTGGGAGAGAATTTAGACTGTAAGCTCCAATTGTACAAGGGCAGATTGGAATTCTTAAATATTCCCTGCACAGCGCTACATAATAGGATGGCGCTATATAAATAACTGGTAATAGGTTTGGGTTCTTAAGACAGACCAATAAACTGTCAGATCAGACTGTTTGGCCACCCATGTGTTTGACAAATTCAATACTAGATCAAAGACCATGTGGTCAACTTTAGTGTTAAATTGCCACCTCTTGCTTCCTTTTTTTGCACCAAACATAGTAAAATTATCGTAAATCAGTACCACTGGTACTCAATTTGGTTGCATCAAAATATGAATTCCAGAAGAAAATATTTTATTTTTTACATTTTTGGAATAATTTATTTCAGCAGAAATACAAAGCATGTCCTGGGATATTATAGTATTGCTGGAAAGACAATTTTATTTAAACATTTCATAAATTAATCTATGATAAAAAGTTGAAAACTCACTTGAATTCCCGGATTATCACCTGGAGGGGATTACTATCATGCAGCACGGCCTGAACCTAAAAGAGACTACAATGTAGACTTGCATTTTTTTTACATCATGGGCTTGTTCCTGAAACTTGCACCTGCTACAAAAATGTGGGGAGCAGGGGGCATCTGCCCCTCAGGCTGGTCCCAGAATGGGCTGCCCTTGGGCTGGGTCATCTGCATTTTTTCTCCCCTTTAAATAGGCTGTCGAGTTAAGTCTTGCCCCCAGGCTAAAATGTGTCAGCCCTCCCCCTGATGGGGAGACTATGCAGTTACGACTACAGTTAAACATGCACATAAATGAAAGTTTTCTGGCAACACTTCTTCCTAGCCAAGCTTTTTATCCCGAGCCATCCTAAAGGCAAAGTGACATTAACTACCATTTGTACATTAGACACTCCAGCTAGCAGGTCCAAACTGCGTGTATTCATTTTGTGTAAAAACAGGTGTTCATGGGAGAGTGAGGGCGATTGGAAATTTTACACTTTGCTCAGAGGTGTGAACAATAAGCAGTATGAGTGCAAACTGAGTAGTTCAGACCCACAGACCTATAACAAGTCCCAGGTCTCTCCTCCAATAATCATTTCCTGTGGTACCACCCGCTCTTCCCAAGGATTCCGATTAGGTATAGAAAGCATCTCCTGCTGAAACAGTTGCGACCCCATCAATGTACTCATTGGATAATTAAAACTTTTTTTTATTTATTTTTTTTGGGACCCAACCCCTGGCATCACAAGTACAATTGAAGTTCTGACTGCTGTGATATACAGTATGAAACCAGAGGTTATCAAAGGAAACGTCATAGGATAACTTTCACTGTGGTAACACAAACTGATCAGGAATTTAAATTACCCAATGAGTGCATCAGTGGAGGGGCAGCTGTATTAACAGGAGATTATTCACATGCCTCCTCATGGCAAACTCAGTGAAGGTAGGTGATGCTACAGGTAACAAGAGGAGGAGACACCTGGGACTTGTCACAAATCTGCAAGTTCAACTTGTACTGCTGCTGCCTAGAAGAGTTTAATTTTGAGAGTTTAACTAGTAAAGATGGATCATTTCAAACAGAGCTACAGTACAAGCAGTGTTTATAGGCAAGCAAACATTTAGTCTTTTCATTTCTCGCCTATGTTTTCTAGGATGCATCTTTTGGAGAATAATGGGCTCATGTTATGTGACATTTATAGCTCCACATAGAATATAATCCTTTTGAGTGAGTATTTGATACATTGAGAGGCAATGCTTACTTGACCTGTTATTTGCCCAAGCACTGTATGTGCCCCACTGCAAAGTTATCTGCCTGCTAGTCTCTTATGGGAAATTATGGATCTCAAAGAAGTTTCACCATTTATACAGGTCACAGAAAGATAGGCAAGGTAACTACCAATATCATTTATATTTTTCAGTGGGGTATATTACCTAGAACAAGAGGACTTCACTAAAAAGGTTCAAGGGGGTTTGAAGGAAAAATGAGTTAACCGAAAGAGTAGTAGTTGAGTGATGCCAATACTGGAGGAGAATTTGACCATGCTTGGGATAGCCCTAAATTATTCTAAATTTGAAAGGGAATAAACACCAAACAGGGTCTAAGGTTTTAAGGCATAAAAATAAGCAAACTGAAGTCATGTGGTTCTTCCCTACATTAACATTCTATGTTTTCAAAAATTCTATATCTCATTTAGGAGTAAAATACATTGTTCTCATTACCAGGTGTGTTTGGCCTTCACTTAATTTTACTGAAGCTTGTACATGTATTCTGTAAAAGATGGAGCAGTGTATAACCAATGCTAGATGTAAAAATGACCACACTGCCTGACTATTACCCAAATCAAAACTGATCAGTTCAATTTTATCAGACATGTTGGGAAATTAAGTCAGAAGACTCAACAGCAGGATCATATGCATGTTACAGGCATAAGTTGGATGTGCTTAATAGTGTAATAACCTTCCATAGCACCTATAGTAACAGAAAGCACTCCAGTCTAATAAAGACATTAAGGAGGGTATTCAATTGACGGCGGGATCGCCAAAAGTCCTGCGCTCTAAAGATATTTCCGTTAATACGGTAATATCTCGCTGGATTTCAGCTCGCGGCTCCCTGAGCTGCGAGCTGAAATCCAGCGAGTAAATTACCGTATTAACGGTATTTACGCGCATGATTACCGTATTAATGGTAATATTTTTCGAGCGCGGGATTTTCGGCGATCCCACCGTCAATTGAATACCCCCCTAAAGATCTATAGCCCTTTGTTTATAATGACCAAAGGAAATAAGCAAGAGAGGTTTAACAGTACATCGCACACAAAGGAAGTACACAAACTCACCACAGTTGATAGATCTTTGCTAAGTTTCTGGAATTCAGATGAGGACTTATCCAGTAAGTTTAACATAAATTGTTCGTTTATTACATGAAACTGAATGGTGTGAATTTGCAACTCACTGTGAACACCTAAAAAAGAGAGAACTCAAACATAATCTATATAGGCAATAAGGTAGTTTAGGGAACAATGATTATCACATTGAAAATCAAATAAAGGAGATGTTTTACAGTCACAATACTGACCATCCACAGTGATTGAGCTGAAGTCCACAGATCTGTTGACAAGGGGCAGCAGGGTTGACAGCAGAGACTGCACATTTGTGTAGACAGGGGAGTTCAGATACAGATTACCGCGGACTTCTAGGTCACCATAAACATCTCTGGGAACAACACTGTAAGGTCAAGCTGTGTAATTAAACTAAGGGGCATATTTACTGAACTGGAGTTTTTTAAGAGTTGAGATGTTACCTATAGCAACCAGATTTTATTATTTGGTACATTCTGCAAAACCACAGCTAGAATCCAATTGGCTGCTATAGGCAACATATCCACTATTTCAAATCCGCAGTTTAGTAAATATACCCCTAAGACATCAAAGGTTTAAATTAAAAGTTAAAATCAAGGTTAGATCATCTGTGGATCACAATCTGTTAAGCTGGGTAGACACTACTGAAAATTACTGGAGATGCAATTTCTGTAACGATTTTGCAAACTACTGAAAATTCCGATGAGTATGCAGATGTGTACACACCTACACAATTTACTCAGATCTATGCGCTTCATCTGCCAAAAAGATCGCAACTCCGCACACTATATAAAGATCCACCTACACTGCTGGTTGCGAGTGCATACACGCTTCCACATTTGCCAGACATGGTTCCATCATTGATAATGATTTTTAGCCAGTTTTTAAAATCAAACAATTCAATGTGCTTTGGTACGATAAAACATGCTCATGGGAGCGATGTCGGACCTAACAGTTGTTTATCATGTGATTGGCACGATAATTGGTTGATAAACCTGTAGTGTGTACCCAGCTTTACACTACAAATACCAGCTAGATCTGCCAATAAAAGTTAAGCCACAGCTCATCAATTCTGCATATCCAATAAGAATTCACATGAGGTTCTCAAAAAAAAAAATGGTGTAAATTGGATGTGTAATTACTGATATGTGGCTCATAGACAGGGACTTTCTAAACGTGCCCTGAGACCAACACTCCCTGCATATCAAGTTTACTTCTCATTAGTTGAAAAAAGTAGTAAAAACAGCTGTCTATTCCTACTAATCCTATTAATTTGGTTGCATCATAATTGTGTTCTAAGAAAATTAAAGTTGCAGATTTTCATGATAAAATACAGAATCATCCTGTAAAAGCCAAGATATTTCCTAGGTGTCCAATAGCAAAATAGTGCCAAAGATCAATACTTCCTTGAACCCATGATGCTACAAATTTACATTATGTTGGACAGTCAGTCTTACAACCACAGGTGGATTAAACGGTTTGCCTTTGATAAAAATGCAGGCATATCTGCAAAGTTAGCAAAAAGATGGCTGTTTTGAAACCTGACTTAAAGAGAAAGGAAATACATTTTTATTTACAAATAATGTCTGGTTTCAACAATACCACTGCTTCGTAAGATTTGTCTTAAGCAGTTCTACAATACAACTAAACCTTCATTACACAAATATGTGCACAGTGTCTTAAACAAAACTGGTCATGTGCAGGCCATTAGCAGTTTCTTACCGAATTTGTGAAAAAGAAACTTTTGTTATTGGAAAGGATAAATTAACCGCTTGAAACACCTATGAAGGACACAAAATAAAGAAAATTATCAATCATATTTTATTTTGACTTTATAACAACTAAACATTTCTATAAACAATGTTGTGTCAAATCTGCAGTGGGTAAGCACTCATCACCATCTGTCCAACAATTCTGTTGATCGTTCCTCCAACAGCGACGTCTCTGAGCGTATATAATTAAATATGTCTTCTCTTATGTCTCCCACGTGCTATGTTGCCTAAATGTAAAGCTCATCGAAATGGTGTTCTTTTCTTAGTGAAATAAACATTTTTCCATGCTCTATATGTCATCTATGTGTTCCTGTATGCAAGTGTATACAACATGAATTGTTAATGTGAAAATACATATTCAAGTCATTTACTCATGTGACTTGTCCATTTCTTCCATTCTGTATTATCTAACTGTATTTAATTTTCTTGTGCTACAGAAAAGTCTGATTCTCTCTTCTCCCTCCAGTTCAGTGTTTGTAGTATGCTTGCCAAGGCAACAAAGCACAAGCTTTTCATTTATTTGAAAGGGTAACATTTTCAAATAAGGCACAAACAAGTTTACAGTTTTGAACGGAGTTGCGGAACATACAGTATAAACAAAGCTGAACAATGGAATGAATGGCGATAATGGCATTTCCTGTTTCTGGATGTATGTTTGCGGGTATATGTGGCTGAGGTTCAGCCCTTTATGTAAATTAATTTAGCATATTGTTGCTGGGACAGCATATATCTGTACAGTGTGTACAGCATACTTGCCAACTCTCCAGGAATGTCCGGGAGACTCCCGCATTTTGCGTGAGTCTCCCGGACTCCCGGGAAAGTGTATCAATCCCCCACGTCTGGCATAATTCTGTCCACTTCCTAGCGAAGTGGGCAGAATTAGTTAAAAAATGCCGCCCCTACTGTCAAATGACGCGATTTGCGTCATTACATCATGGGGGCGGGGCCAAAATGGTGCGAATTTTGGAGCCCCGACCCCATCACGCCTACCTCCCATGGCAGGCTCCCGGAGCATCTCTTCAAGAAGTTGGTAAGTATGGTGTACAGAGTCACAATCTTTTGAACAGATTGCTATGGCAGACGAAAATCACAGTTCAGACTGTAAAATGTGTAAATAGGCATGCTGATGAATAGGCATGCTGATCGGGACTTTGTCGTTGGTAAAATAGTTCATGATATCTCATTGAGAGAAAGTTACTGTAGTGTGTACCTAGCTTAAGACACAGGTATTAAGCACAAATGCCAGATTAAAACAAAATATGCTTACTTAACCTTTAAATCAATGATTCATTTCCTCGAGTGGGTTTTCTACCTCTAAATGGTTTGTAATTAAGTACTAGGTATGATTATATTGTATTTCTGTTAAATTACAACAAAAAGCACATTTGTGCATGCTTTATAAATGCCCAAGACATGCACCAAACCAGGTATCTGCACAGATAATCAAAGAAAAATTGTCCGTACGGACGCCATGGCTAGTGTGGTTAGCGGCCTGATATCAAGACAAGTCTACCCAATTAGTTTCAGATTACATGATTCTTTTTAAGTTTATTACATTTTAATAAAATAAAGATCTTTCTCATCAATCTCTGGAGTTAAAATGGGGCTACTTGTTTCAAATGTTTTCTGTACACACCAATCCAGTAATTTCCATGCATACCACCAGTATATAAACTAGCCAATAAAACGGACAATGTAAGTTACAACAAGCATATCATACCTGCTTTTGTAGATTCTCCAGGAAACTTAGCTTTTCTTGGTCACTTTGGACAACTGCAATAAATCCAACACGCAGAACCAGAAGAGAGATAGGTAAAGTCTCTAACTCTAAGTTCTTCTGTGTATAGCCTGTGGAAAAATGCAAAAAGATACTATACAATGTTACCAGCCTACTATGATTATTGCTACAGAATGTTATCATAAGACAATTTAGTTTACATAGTAATGTATTTAAAGAAAGGGAGTTGCTGTCGCACTAAATCATTGGAAGCTTTTACCAGATATTTTTCCCGTAAATGGATGCATCCATAATCTATTAATACGGGGTGCTACCTCAAACTATTGGTAAATGTAATTAGAAAGAGGAAGAACGTTTTTTCTTGGTGCACATAAGCTTCTTATTAATAAAATAAAACTTATTGATAGATTGATTAAAATAAGCGAAATATAAAACCATTTAAAATGAATTGCTGTCTGCACATCAGATCCTCTTTAATTATATGGACTTCTGCTAGTTGGCAGATATTGGTTATAACCAAGATTATCCGGTTATAAAGTAAGTAGTGTGCATTTAAGTATATTTTTCATGCAATCATGAATTCTATATATGTACGATTGAGCTCCGTATCAGGGTGGCTTAAAATTATCCTTAGAATGCTTTCTAAGGATAATTTAATCAATAGATACCTACTCTATCCTGCAAGATTAAGGCTCATTTATGGCAATGACTAGAGATTACCTATCAACAGATATTACCCAAAATTACTTGGGAGAATAGAGAATGTAGATACAAAATAAATCCCAACTCGAACATTACACAAGAACCAAAGATGGATAGAACAGGAAAATTGAGACTTAATATATAGACTATAAGACAGTGGTGTGCTATATTCCCCCCCTACCCATTTTCCCACTTCCCCCTCTCGCCTCCATCTTCCCAGCAGATGCAGAGTCCACACACAACTATCCTGCATGCTGGCAGTTGACTAGCTGGTGAAAAAGTAAGTTGACGGGTTCAACAATAGTAAGGATGGGGACACTTGTTTGCTTGAATGATTATTAGCAAATACACTAGCTTACAGTGCCACCAAAGGTCTTTAAGAACTACAGCCACAACCAGAATGATTTTGTTTTAAATGCAACTTGAGGAGCAATCTAATTTTGCTTAGTTGCAAAGAGAAAAATAAACCTTCTATAAAAGTGTTCATATATTTGTAATTAATTTTAAACAAACTCAAACAAAAGTTCTTTATATGCAGAAATTCACACAATCACAATTGGGGCATTAGAAGAATCTGAATTCAGCTGAAATCACCTGCTGGAGGGAAAGAAGGTGGCCTATTAATTCTTCAGGAGTTTTTGGGTGACAATATGACATATAACCAAAAAACAGACTATTGTTGAGCTAAATATCGGCTAGGTATTGTGTTACCCCTATAATGCAAGAAAGAGTCCACACTCAGATTAAGAGACTCTTTCTCTAGACAGAAGACTAGAACATATAAATTGTATAAGGTAAAACATTTCTAATAAGCATTTTCATGCACAGTCACACAATAGTTTTCAACTAGAAAATTAAGTTTAATATTTGTCGCGCTGTGGTCTAATAGATTACTTTTTCAATACTAAACAGATTTGGCAGCTTTACCTTGAGAGCTGTGGAAAAGATTTGCAAACAAATGTACGTATATTTTTTTCTAGATTATAATATTGTGATGGAAGAGATTTTAATATAGTAGCAATTGCAGGTATGGACAGCGAAAAAGCCATAAAATAGGTATCAAATATATAGCAAAACAAGTACATCCAATCAGGGGAGGGCTGGCAAATTTCAGCCTGGGGGGGGGGGGGGGGGGAAGACTCGGCAGCCTATTTTAATGGAAAAAAATGCAGGTGGCCCAGTGACCCCGGCCCAAGGTAGCCCATTCTGGGACCGGCCCGGGCGGCAGATATCCCCCTGCCCCCCAGCCCAGCATCCAATAGATATTTGGAGAACCAGAAATCCATCACCTAAGTATACCTGCATGTCGGCAGCACATGATACTTTGTAAAGAAAACACTGCTTTCTAATATCACCATCAATACTAAATAAAATGGGCGACAAACAAAAACCATAAATCTCAGGCCATGCATGAAAATGGCTAGAAATTAGAAAGCAAAGCAGGTGGCGTGCACATAGACAGTGGAAGATTCAAACAGGTTTAATAACCTATAAACATGCTGATAGCGCCATGCCAGGACTACATGCACAAATCAGCAACCCCTCCTTATATTGTCAAACCAAGGACAAACAATTTCCCATTGAAAATAATGCAATAGGGCACTCAAAACTATATCTAGAAACAGTTAACAAGCGCTTACAAGTTAGAAAACGAATCCCACCATATAAAAATGTCATACTAGCAAAACAAAAGATTGTTTTGTTATCTCACAAATGGAAGCACCGGTACTGAACATCTTTAGATATAAGTTTTTGCAGATTTGGAAAAAACCTCAAACCTACATGTTGAGAACCCAGACAATAGCAGCTTTACATAATGAGAAGGGAACCCTAGTGATGACTGAAAATAAATTCTGAATATACAGAAGGGTTTTTACACTAATTTATACAGGCAGGATGATTAAAATTACACCAACAGCACTTTTGGATTGGAATATGGACACCACAAATATCACAACAAGCAGAGTCCCTTATAGAACCCATCATGGCAAAATAAAGTTACCACAATATTTGTCACCCTTTGTTTGCTTCAGAGGATGGAGGAACAGCGGAAAGCCATCCATGCTTACTCAAAAATCATGAAATTGGGAAAAGAGGGGTGTCATGAACACGCTCCCAGCTCCGTGACTTTAGGTGTTTGCTGTATGAGGTTACACACGATTCCAGCCCGCAGTCTCTATCTACCCATCACATAGGTTATAGACCTACTGAATCGTCCCACAACATAAAACTCACACTTCAGGTTTGCCACCACCTATTGAATACAGGCAATAGGACCCAGATATACTGTCCCACACTGGCAGACAAGGCTTCTGGCCCACAGGTTAGCAAAGCCCACCCCAGCAATCAAAGGGTTAACTCGTCACACCTCCAGACTGTTACAAAAATGTAAATGCAAGCACACACTAGGCTTGTTAGTCAAATGTATTAACAAATCACACCAGCATTCAAAGGGTTAACTTGGTCGAACTATAGTCTTAACAGGCTAATGGATTTGTTAGAGTATCAAGGACGCCACTTATTAATTTTATAGATTTACTATACAAAAGGTACAGGGCATAGAGATATATAAAAAAAAAACAAAAAAAAAAAAACAACTAACATACACAAGCAAAAACAGTTTAAAATAAAAAGGGATACATTCAGAATATAACTTACATGAGATGTATTATCTGTGCCATGGGAAATTGGCTAGGAAGATGGACAGCTTATCAATGTGGATTGATTTTCCCAAAAGACTGACAATTTGCCCCTTCCCAATACGGGTTTAAGCAAAATAAAATGGGGCTGTCTTCACAGGGGCAGTGTTAATGCCAATAGGGGGCAGGGATGTTCCCTGGGTGTCACTATAGTTTGCACACAAATATTCCTAAAGTTTTCACCTTTGTGTAATTCTTCACAAATATATCCCAGAGACATAGCTCCCCCTTCAATAAACCATTCAATCTCACACACATTTAAATATCAAACATGATGGAATTATGAAAATGTGACATACCTTTGCCAAAGATATGGGATTATAGCTGTTCCCAGATACCGCCAGTACCTGTCATTCCCAACCCTTGTGTGATATCTGCTCCTCAGTATGGAGTGCCACCCAGATTTCCCAAAATATGAACTATGAAGCCATTTTCCTTTGAAGCTCATATTTCTATATACCTGTATAGGGCTTCAAATGCTGCCTTTGGTTGCAAGGATGTCAAGCTGTGACTGGCCCCATAAAGTCTATTCAGATGTCCAAAAACTAGCCTGTCAGGCTGTAGCTCACAGCAAGGGCCCTTTGAAGCTGCTACAGGTGACACTGCCATCTTCTAACACTGGGATGTGCAGAGCCACCCAATACACAGTTAGACTCTCTGGCTTCACATTTTACACTTTAGTAGCTCAACTTATCAATGGATTCATTTGATATACCATATTTACACTGCAGTTATGATTTAGGCATTATTCCCAACAAGTATGTGATGGGTTAACCCTTATAAATAACCAAGCTCTCTCTGTTCACGACAATATTAAAATCACAAAAATTATTTGGGCCAGATAGGCCAAAGGGAGCGTTTTATAAGTTTTTTTCAGTAATCAAAGAATGCCTGCAATAATTTTTTAATCACACATGAAAAAACGATTGCTCCCTTTACAGAACGGAAATGGATATAAGCTCCCTAAAGTTTGAGTACGATTGCTTGTTGCAAGGCTATTTACTGTCCGGGATCACATTCTTGAACTGGGTAAACCCCTACTTGCACGCATTAGAGGAGGACATAACCTATGAAGTATGTCATCAGGTCTCAGTTTAGCAACAGAGTACCCACACAAATGCAGGAAGAAACTGCCAGAGCTGTATCTTAATATTTTAGCGCCCAGGGCAAGAAACAAAAATGCAGCCACCCGCAGTCCTCAATTTTACCAAATGAACCTAAAATATTCATAAACTGTTGCGCAATCTGCGCTGCACCCTGGATGGTCGCCTCTATCGCATAGTCCTATTTAGGGATCTGGAAATTGCCTCTAAACACATAAATCACAGAAAGGAAATCCCATTACCATCAAGTAAACAGAATGATTGGAGGACAAATGCATACAAGTTTCATGTAGCTTCAAACAGTTAACATTTGAAAAAAAACAAAAAAAAAAAACCGGACAGGATTTTAACATGCTCCCTTAACGCTGTGCCTTGCATGATGTCCTCTTCCTACTACAGAATACCATCTAAGTTGTTGTGTCTCCTGGAAACAATTTATATGTAACACTATGTATACTGTGAATGATTTGCAAATGAGCATTTAAAATACAATAAACCGTTCATATGAGATAGGTCTAACTGTGTTTATATCTAACATAGAGGACCTGGAATGCGCTGAAAATCATAGGTGTTTATGGCCCAGCTACATGGCTATTTATTATGCACTGTGAGTATTGCTCTACTGGCTGTTCTAATAAAGTGCTAGGTAGTCAACCAGGATAAAAAAAATACCACAGAAATTGTGCTAGACTAGATTGTGTTTTGGTATATTACCAGCATGTATCAGTGTTTGCCACATTGCTACTTACAAAGTGAAATGCAATTCACTCAATATCTCTTTTAGGCAATTAAATTAGCACAGACAACACAGAAATGCAACGTAAATGCAGTTTGCGATTTTGCATTTTTTAATGTAAGCATTCCTAACAGGGTGCAGGCTAAGTGCATGAATGAGCTTATACACTTGAATGCAAAACTGAGTGTTCTACAGCAACATCCAAAGAGTGGATAACAAAAGGTCTGACTTTCTACTCACATTACCTTTAAATAACCACAGACAAATACAAAGGACATACTGTATTGTAAATACAGAAAATGCTTACCTTCGGATTCCACCGTGGAGCCATTAATATTCCACCCAAAGTAGTAATTCTTTGTTCCATAAATATCAGACAAGACAGTCCTTACAATGTCAGAGCCACTTGGTTTGGGTAAATTGCTATCAAATACAACCTTACTCCTAACAATGACAGACCCATTCCTAGAAGACAAAATTGAAATTAAACATTATAGTACCACAGGAGGCAAAGACTTGAAAAGCACACAAAACATATCTGTTACTGTGTGACAGAGAGACACTAGGGAATACGTAAAATGTGGGGGCCCGGTTTGCTATAGTTTACAATATAAAGATAATGTGGAGGAATAAAGACCAAGTGATTGTTTTGTAAACATTATAAATTCCTTGCTACAAGTATGGAGCCAACATTTGTAATATATTTTGTGGCAGTTAAACCCACAAACCGCTACTTACAAAAACTCCAGTACTTCTGTTTGAACATACTTTTGCCCATATTTGGTGGAGAATATTTTGTTCATCTGTAAAACAAAGAATATGAACCGTTCAGACATACATCCCAACACAGAACTTAACTGCTTGAAAGTTTGACCAAACCCATTATTTCCTTTGGATAATAAATATTAATAAATGAAAAAAGAAAGTTGTTGGGAAGCCTTACTTTTACTTCATTTCAAAGAAGCTGAACAAGAATCAGAATTTGTTTGGGAAGGGCTTTGCCAATCTCATTACTACTTCAACTCCCATTTTGTCAAACATGGGAGAAAATGTGAATTGTGCACATACTAACTTTGCATTTACCAAACCTACAAAACAAATTTCTTATGACTGCAGATCATTTACTATAAGCAAAGTTATGGTTGCACAATTATTTTGCGCCAAAGCCACTCAAGGTGCTCATACTTAGGAGCCACAATAAAATGTTGACTACCTTAAAAATGTGAATTACACATAAGTTACTACAGGGAAAGAGGAAGCCTTGTGCAGTTACACCATACTTCTCAATAGTGTCAAATTGTGTACCAGTAGGAGCAGGGTCTGGCTCCATAGAGGATAGTGTGTCCCCCCCTCTGACACCTGTCTTCCTCTTATCTGTAGCATAGCTACCCTCCCCTGCAGCACAGTTAATTGAACTCAGTTGCAGGTCACTGCACTATCACAACCCTACTTACCAGTCCTGTGAAGATGAGACTGACTATATCTCCCGAGACTAAACTCTGATTTACTACCAAACTTACTGTACTGCAGAGGGTAGTCTGATACGCCATTAGGCTGACCTCCCTGTCAAAATACTCACTCCCGCAGTAAAACCCTGTGTAATGTGGGACAAGACAGATAGGGTGACCCAGGGCATGAATATGGCTGTAGCCCATCTGAATATATTCCAAGGTCACAAAAAAATGCCTTGCAGCCTTCATGTGGCCCTTGGGCTGTCGTTTGTGCATTTTATGCTGTTTAGCACTGTGCAATTACCAGAACTGCACCCTTGTGAAAACAAATTTGTATTATACCTACTGTATCAATTATATCAGACTTTACCCTTACAACTAGAAATTAACAAATGATGGAGTACAAAATAGTATCTCCAGAATCTTGGGCCAGCATACATGTCAGTTTACTTTGACAGTCTGATATATTCATCTGGTAGGAAACAGAAATGTTGTCTCATCACCACAGGTGATCACTTAAATCACACAGAGGTGTGTTAAAGTTTTCCTTTTTCTTAAACATACAGGGCCCGAGTCATTAAGGAAAGCAAAATATTAAAAAAAAAAAAGTAATTTTGCACCTGGGTAAAGCCATGTTGCATTGGAGGCAGGGGTAAATTTATATTTCAGTGTAAAAATAAAGCCTGTTTATAGCTGTATCAAAGCTACGCCATTGTTTACAACTAAATTTACCAAAATATTTTTCTTTGTCCTTCAGCAAGATACATATAATGCTAATCAGGAATATGCACTACATACATGGCTCAAGCCTGACCAGATCACTTACTCCCTTATTTCCAGCTTTTTTTCTTTCCCAGTAGACCAACAAGTCCAATGGATCTAAGACATTGAAAAATGTGTGCATTATATAGTTCTGATTCAGATTAATAAGCCCAATAAGAGTTTTACACTTCAGTTGAGCCTCGATTTACTCCAAATTGCCTGCTTAAACCTGAAAGTCATCTTCCCATGATTTGATGTTGCAGAATATGGTTGCCACCAGCACAGGCTTTCAACTATCTGTGGGTAGCAGTCCTGTTCAAGTCCTTGCATAATGTTACATCAGAAAAACTACAACTCCTATAAGCCTATGCTCCGATGATATTATTGGAACAATCAGTAAGCAGTAAATGCTGGGACTGTTCTGAAAGACAACTTGTCAGTGGTGGTCATATGTGGAGGATACACTGCCCAGCAGCAAAGAACCTCCTGCTGCAGTAGGTACAATTTTGCCCAGTGAATCGAGTCATCATGGTCCCACCCCTGCGTGATGCATTATGTTTGTCTAAGTAATTACCCTTATATGCTATGCTATTTGATCTTAGATTACCGTGCATATATAATACAAACTATTGGACTTTTTGATAGTATAATGCAAGAAATTGTGTTGGCACAGACAGGAAGTCACTCAAATAGAAACTTATATACATTTACACCAAAGTACAGTATATAAGTTATAGACTGAATGCAGGAACAGCAGCCTGCTCAAGGTTATGTTTGTGTGTGCTTAGCATTTTACCAATTCATCATTTTTTATGAAATCATAAAAAAAATTAAAAAAATAAAAGGTTAGGCTACTTTTGACAAAAGCAGCAAACACAGGAGGATAGTTTTTAAGAGCAAACAAATTGTGGGGAAACTCACTTCTAGCATATCAATACATTTTAGAAAATTCACTTCGTAAAAATATTTAAAAAGTTAACAAACCACATTTGTGGTGAATGTATACATTATACTGCCTTCTACTCAGAAACCTGTACCTGCAAATGGCCTTAATACAGTATATGTATCTTATTTCATAAAGAATTTTAGCCATAAGTCAGATACAACACAATGTGCTTATTTGATAGAATGATGCATTTTTTACTTGTGCTTTGTCCAATAGGGACCAAACCTTTGCTTTCAATTTCTAAACTGCACTTGAAAAGTGACAATCTTATTGATATAAGTTATAACACATTTGTATACATGGCACAATTAAATAACACTATTTAGGTAACTCACCACAAGCTTTATTTCTCTCTCCAGTCTCTTGTACTCATCAGTTGTGCGGTTACCAAGCTGCTTGCTGTATAAGACATCAGTAAGCTGAAAGTTCATTGGCACTTTGATCACAAGTGGACTAGTTGGACGGAGACTAGGTGTAGCGCTAACCTCATGTGTCAAGCTATAGTTTATGGATTTAACAGAAATGGTAGATTTTGGAGGGATAGCAGTTGACTGTGGTATCCATAATTTAGGAGCAGGTGTCGAATAGGTAATAGCAGGTTTAAGAATAGAGCTGGTAGGAGCCATAGTTCTATTTCTTGACTGCAGTGGTATAGAGACTGAGGGCTGGCTGGAAGTTCTTATAGTGGAAACAAGGAGATTGAAAACAGATTTTGTAGTTGTACCTGCCTGAGTCTTTGGAGTCAAATAAGATGAGGAAGCAGTGATGGCACTTGATTTGAGAGACTTATGGCTTTGACTGGTTGCAGTGTGCTGAGGCATCTTCTGTTTCTCTGTAGAGAATACTGTAGTGCTAACCTGATGAGTGGTCATAGAAGGGTGGTAAGAGGAATGTTTTATGGGAGATGAAGCTTCAACGGCTGCCATAGTGAAAGGGGTTCTGTGTGTCAGAGTAGGCACGGGAGTAGACTTCAGAGATTCTTGTCCTGTTCTGGCAGACAGTGACACATTCACACTTCCAGGATGGAAGAAAGGGGTAGTATGATCCTTTGTAACATTGAAATGCTGAGGCACAATTGTTGTATTAAAGGACCATGGAGATGGCTCCTGTTTATGGGAGGCAGAAACTGTAGACTTGCTGACCAAAGCAGGAGAGATTGATGACGTCTGTGTACTGGTCCAATTAAAAGTACTTTGATTTAATTTACCATTCTCATCCACCCAATCATGAAAAAAGTCATGGTCAAAAGAGGAGAGATTCATAGTGCTAGGGAATTCTGATTCAGTAGAGTATACATCTGAATACATAGCTGTTGTAAACACGTTTCCATCAGACATTGTTTCATTATCTAAAGTTACATTTTTGCTGGCAGATAATCCAGGTTTATCACTTTCATAAGTAGTTGATTCCATAATGGGAAAACTTGGGGTTTCTGATAATTTAAAGGGTGTCTGGGTAATTGTTGCATGAGGGGCTTGTAGAACACTTGTCCCATCATCCTTTGCCATATAGGGCTGTTCAGTAATATTTGAAGGCTTTGAATAGTCTGTTAGAAGGTGCACTAGATCAGTTGACACATGGCTCTCCTCTGAAGAACTAAATATTTTTGAAGCTGACAAAGTAGAGATGGCCCAGGGCACTGCAGTGTCCGTTTGCTCACCGAAATTTAGGGCATGTTCAGATATTGGAGCAATATCTGATGTATGTAAATTAGTTACTGGTGTTGTGGGTTTCACTTTATATGAAGTAAATAAGGTACTGACAGGTTGGCTATCCATCACTGATGAACGTCTCTCCATTATTCCTTCTGTTCTGATGATTTGGTACACATTTGGAGTATTATGGTCTGTGTTAGAGGATGTGATTTCTAAAGTTTCTCTGGTTGAGGGCAAATCAGAAATACTGAAGGTCTCTGAAATAAAAGGTGTCAATTCCCAATTATCCTGTTTTTGTAAATAAAGGGAAGTAAATATACTAGATGAATCAATATGTGGAGTAGTCAAGATACTAGATGAATCAATGAGTGGAGTAGTCAATGAGGATTTCTTATCCGAAGTATGTACATTTGCAAATACAGTTACAGTGGGCTTTACCAAACTTGAACTAGTCTGGTATTTTACACTAACAGAAGTGTCAAATTGTAGACTAGCAGTAGTGAACTCAAAACTAGGAGCTCTCACAGTGTTTAGGGTGGATGTTTGAAGTGGAGGATAAATAGACATCCCCAATGTCAAATCTAAGTTTTCATTAGTTGCTTTAACAATATCGCTGCGCTGTTCCATAGTAGACATGATTTTAGTAAAAGAATTTGAAGACTCATGAGGTACAGTGTTTGTGTAGTCATTGCTCAAATTGGGCAAAAGTGGAGAAGTTAAGTTGACCATCTGACGTGTACCATTTGTAGTTGGGATTTCAGTGACATCCATGACAGAGAAATGGACACCTCTCCAATCTGTATAGTTAATTGATTTTTCTGCATGTAGTCCATCATTCGATTGAACATTTTGTGTCCTCAAGAAAGGTAAAGTAGTGGCTGTCCATTCTGAAGAAAACGCAGATTCTGATTTAGTTGTTTCTGGTTCATTTAGTGAGTGCACAGAAGACATATCCTCCAGCTTGCTAGTTCTGGAATATTTAAGTGTTGACAGCGCTTGCATTTCTTGTGCAGGTATTGAAATGTTTGGTTTTATCTCAACCACATGATCTAAAATTTCATCTTTACTGAGGAGGTTAGTATTTCTTAAAGGCTCCACTTGAAGGTTTGGTGATAAAATTCTAATGTTGTCACCGGCAACGGATTTATGATCCTCCTTTCCAGACCAAACAGAAAGTAAATTTTCACCAAATATTTGTCTAAATATTTTACTTATTGCTGAACTCCATTTAGATGTACGTACACTGTTATTCTTGGAAATAGTCTCCAATTCTCTCTTAAGTCTGCTCTGCTTATACTGTTTGTTGAAGTTTAGTGAAAAAATATGACTATTATATCCCGAATTGTCAGTCAAAGCCTTTGGCAAGCTCTTCAATACTTTGGGTTTCCAGAAAGGCATTTGAGTGACAGAATTCTGCTCATCAGCAAGAGGCAATCTTTTCAATAGAGTGTGTGGACTTTGTCCTGCATGAAGTTTTTGCAAGAGTGATGAAGCGGGCATTGCCTGTTCCTGCGCCCATACAGACAGATCACTAAAACAAATGAAAAGGAGAAACAAATGCTGCCACCTCAGATACCTTATGGCAGCGCTACTCCAGGAAATACAGCTCCCACCACTGAACTCTAGCCATCTGCCATCTTTCTGTTTTGCAGATCTGTTAAAGAAATGCCACATCGCAGTGAATTCGCCAACACACTGAAATATTAAAGAATAGAAGAACATTAATTTACATGTCAAGCATTAAAAATCCCTCATTCATTGTTACCAACAATTAAACTCAGAAAATTCCACAATCAAAACATATATATTTGAGGCATATGGAGAGTGAGGGGAATATTCCATGTTTTGTAGAGATGAGCAAAATCTTGATACACTCTGGGGTAAACTACAACCCTCAAACCTATATGAGTAAGCAAACATGGTATAATGAAATGTTTGAATACTAGGGGGGAAAAAAAAACAGAAGTTACTCTATTCAATTGGTCTTTAATGAAAAATAATGACATCACCCCACACAAAACCTGCAAAAAATAAATTTAAGGAAAAAATATCTTGTGATTTAGATTATTGGGATCCACCTGGCCCATCATGCTAGAATAATGACTAAAAAGCTTAAGAATTGCTGAATGGAGTGTGCAAATGAAAACTGCACATTGAACATCAGAGCACTTGAGAGCTATGATAGCCTACAGTAATGTAGATGGACAGTCTTTAGTTTTGTTTTTAAATAATCTTAAAATGAGAAGCCTACATTCAGTTTATACAATCAAATTTCCAAGAGATAATTTTTTTGTAAATAGCATCAGTTTCTCCACATTCAGAGATGTTACATTCAACCACTTCTAGACAATGTCTTCCACAAGCATTAGGAATGTTCCAGATAAAAGAGGGCAATGGACACGAGTCATGATTGGTCCCTCTATATGCGGGGCAGGAGGCAGAAGTGCAATTTCACATGCAACTTGTAGATACCACCTACTGTACAGAACTACTCCACATACATAAACAGTTATCGTTTTTAAGTTTGGGGAGTGATCATCTTTTTGAAGCCCCATGGCCCTGGGCCCTTGCCTTTCTGGTGCACCCTTCCCCCCAAAAAAAAACACAGCCCTGGGCAGGCAGAAAAGGATATACATTCCTTAAAACATTCACAGAAACTGCACATAACCACACTTGAAATTAAAGGGCAAAATGTTCTATATTTATAAAAAATACACTGACCATTTTTATAAGTGTCCCCTAAACACCTTGGCCTATGCCAGGTTTAACCTGGATTAATACAAGTGCCTTATTAGTGCTAGCTTTGTTACTAACAGTACTTACCAGCTATAAATGTAACACCACAGGTCCTACTGATGAGCTTCCCCTTTAGTACGAAGTCACAGGAAATGAAAATTCACTGAACATCCTGCATTATAGGCATGACATTCTATGGAGTAATTATTGCAAAATATTTCATTCAGAAAACACTTTCAAAAAATAGTTTTTTCTATTAAGGATAGAGGAGGGTTGAAAAGACAAAGATGGGACATAGGAGGTGGTTGGTGTCCACAAACTCAAATATTTCAATATATCAGTGATACATAGAACTGACAGATTCAAATCATCTTTAAATACTTTTCAACAAGATATCAAATTACTTTACTTGTTTTGACACCTGCCTTGTAACTTGGGTACGCAGGGGGGAAAATCAGGAGGGGGGAGATGGAAGTGGGGTATGTTAGTTCTAGAAAAGCAGGAGAGAGGTGTGACATCAAATACTTTTATACGGTCATATTAAAGGGGGACACCACAGACACATTCCCTGGTCCCCCCTGTCAAGGGGCCACAGGACCAGGTACTCTTAAAGGGTGCCAGTACTTGGTGGCTGGTTCTTTCGCCCAGGACCAGCCACCTTCCTTCTAGTGGCCACGGATCTAATGATCCATCCCTCCCTCTATTGTGTGTCTGATTCCTCCCTTCTTCAGTCCCTATCACTGACAGGTGTCACATGGGACACACAACGTGACTGCTGCCGTCCTATGTGTGCTGAGCTGCAAAAGAGGCGTCTACACATCGCAGATGTAACAAGATAAGTGTGAGGGGAGTGGGGGGTTATGTTTCTACAACACATGAGGGAAGGGGGTGTTTGTTACTACAATGCGTGAGGGAAGGGGGGGCTATTTTAATATAATGTGTGAAGGGAAGGGAGGGGATATTTTAATATAATGTGTGAGGGGAAGGGGTGTATGTTAATATGTGTGTGGAAAGTAGGCCATTAATTAAGGGGTAGAGTGTAGGTGGAGGTTAGTTATTGGGTGCCATTTTATTTGTGGGACGATTTAATAGTGGGGCCTATTAATTTAAGATGGGGTGATGGGACATTTAAACGTAAATGTTAGTAATTTATTACTGGGGCTGTTTGGAGGGAGGGTTTACTTATCAAATGGGAGTACTATTACTTTAATGTTAGGGTTGGTTAAGTTAAAGATTTGTTTATCAAATGTGAACACTTATTTTAATGTTGGGGTGGAGGGAGGTCTCATTAAACATGGCAATCTAATTGAAGTCACAATCTACCATCCTTCTGTTTATTCATACATACTGAGTTTTAAAGCCGCAATCCCACGTAAAGTTTATTTACTTTAAATAGCAACTTGAGTACATTTTAAACATGCATCTAATAGTAATTCTTCTTAACTGTCCTACAAATCTTTATCTCCTCTTGAAATTTTCTTGGGAGGGTAGACAAATATGGCTGCCAGTCACACTCACATATACACTTCTCATGGTTGTATTCTGTGTAGGAAGCCTTTTATGCCCATATGATGGCAGAGGGGGAGAATGAGGGGGGAGGATTTTACATTGCTGACTAAGCTCAGAGGGGTGGACTATCTTCTCACTACATCTGTCTGTATTAACCAAACAGGGGTCAGACTGAGTGGCCAGGGGGACCGATGCCCCTCTGCCCACAGTCATAACTTTTAGCACCTGTGGCAAGAAGGAATACTGCCACTCCCCTAGCCCTCAATTTTAACCAAATAAAATATTCAAAAACTGCACCCCCCCTTCAGCATTGCACCCTGTGCAGTTGCCTCTCCTGCACAGCCCTAGTTACAGCCCTGCAATGCTCACCTGAATTACTATATTAAAAGTCATTATTCGTAAGTGGAGTTCTATCAGAGTTGGATCCTAGTCTTTTGCAATTTGCAATTCAACCAATCTACTAAAGGCAAAATGCCTTGTAAATTTTCAATTTTTAAAACCTCCAAAAAGTAGTAAATAAGAAATAATAGCTATCAGGAAAATGCTTGGAAATAATTTAGCTTTGTTTTAGCAAAAATGATTAAATATGGTTGTGGAACTGCAAGTCCCAGCAGGCCTCAGCAGCCACTGACTGTTTGGACATGCTTGCATTTGTGGAGTACAAGTACCAGCGAGCTCTGGAAGCCCAAGTATGTTACATCTATAATATTTCCTTGCTTTGCCACCAGCCCTATGGTTTTCTCGCATTGAAATACATAGTCTATTCAAATAAATAAGAAAGAGCAATTTTGCTCAGCAGAATAAAAATTGATTTTAAAATTAATCAATGTTTAATACTGGGTGAATACAAGTTTAAAAAATGGATGACATTCTCATTTAAACAACAAAACAAAATCATTATCTCTTAACAGATAAAAAATTTGGTTTATGAAATGGAGAACATTAATATTTACTGGTGGATCATCATATAGATGGTGGACTAGCTTAGTGTTACTTACCATAAACCACTTACATTCAGATGAACTAAAATTTCAGGCACCACAATCAGAAAACCTTTCACCTACAAACAGTGGCTGTTAAATGAAGTAACCCACTGTTCTGCTGTCACATTTATCTCCTCTGTGTTGTTAGCAGCCTTAATGAGAATCAGGTGAAGACTGCACACACTAGTTACTTTATGATCCAGATCACAGAGACAGAACAGCTATACCATAGAATACAGAGCCTCCAAAATGACCACTTCCATTGAGTACAAAATGTTCTGCTTCCAAATCACACTTTATTTATTGTTGTAGTTACTAGCTGAATTAATTATTAAATGAGAAGGGTGTTTTTGTTCTGACAATTAATTAATTTAGCTTTGTGAGCCTGTTTATGAAAAGGAGAAAAGTCCTTTCTTGCTTTCACCAGATATAGCGTTTCTCCCTATATATATATATATATATATATATATATATATCAAAGGTTCCTGGTTGGTGGTAGTTGTTAGTAGGTATCACAGGTGAAGGCTTCCCCATGCATGGGGTAATGTATTTCACAAGGACAGTGATGGTACATACAGCGTCGCCATCTTCGAATGGTGATCATAGAAGATCATTGCAGAAAAAAATGTTTTATTATTTAATTGTATCCCCGTCACTATGTGTGGTCCTAGGGGTGCATAGGTGGGTAATGCACCTCCTCACCTGTGATCTTCTCTGCCATTGTTAGTTCTTGAGTGTGGGCATAAATGGCAAGACAGTTCCCGGACACATTTTACAGCAATGTATGTTAAGTGTGGACACGTGTTGTTGCGTGATGGTGCGGTGCATTAGCTGTCATAGCTGGGCACCAGACCATTTCCATATAGTAAAATATAAACTCTTTATCTACACTCCGTCTTCACTCAAGCACATTTTTAAATGGTTGCAATAATAGATTAAATATATACAGCACCCTTTCTCCTCCTACACAGATCTTAACAGTCATATTGATATGTTAATAGCACGAACATAGTTAAAGTGGTGCCTCAGCACATATCCATTCTTTATCAGCAATGTTTCATTCACCCCTTCACTACGGGAGTGACTATTTACATCTTTGGGCTCTGACACTTTACTTGCTAGTGTTTTCCATACTTGCCAACTTTTGAAAGTTGGCCTTCGGGAGTTCCCTGGGGGGAGGTGGGCGTGTGGGGGCAGGGCTCAGCGGTTCACATCATTTCCACCCCCCCTAAACGGATATCACCATTTAGCTCATTACAATGGGATGAGGCCACAATGACGTGTTCCTAATCCCTGTCCCCACTCACTTCACTACCAAGGTGGGCAGAAATTTGGTAGTCTCCCAGACTTTCCTGGAGAGTAGGCAACTATGGTGTTCTCTCAGCCCTGCTCTTCGCTCCTCTGCGGGGGTGACACTTCACGTGTTTGCTGCCTCTCTGCTTCCAGCAGGATGTCAGATGTTATGTCTATCAATCATACAGTTATATTCTGAGGTAATGCCATATATTCCCCTTGACTGATCTCTCCTCTCTATCATACAGCCACATTTTGAGGCAGGGCTGGACTGGGACTAAAAATCAGCCCTGGCATTTAAAGTTCACATGCCCACCTCAGTTTCAGCAGGAAAGGGCGTTACCACATTGTGTTGTGGGTGTGGCCAACATGGGACATTGATACATACATTATAATAAAACATTACATTTATCACGCCCTCCCAGCCACATGACGTCATCCCACCAGGCACATTATGACACCCCCTGCCCACTGTACTTGTCTATGCTTCTGGTGCTGCTGACATTCATAAGGGTGGGAACTTCCTGTAGAGTGAGCAGGGAAGCTCTGTGTCTCACGAGATTACTAAATCTTGTGATACTTAGAGCTCCTCGGCTTGCTCTGCAGTCTGTGTCCTGTCCAGGAACTGGGAGCAGCTATCAGTTCCCTTCCCCCTAACCAGAGGTGGATTAATGCTCAGGGTGCCCAGGGTATTTAACACAGCAAGGCCCCTATTATGTAACATGGTTATCATTTTAAACAAATACACAGGCAATACTGTGTGCACTACTGTTAGAAGCACACAGCTCTGCCTTCACTAGCAGTACGTTGTGAAGCAGGACATACCTCCCAACTGTCTTTGCAGTCAGACCAAATCCTGACTAAGTGAGAAAGTCACCCAAATTCATGACTACCCCACCAGATTCTGGACAGTTGGCAGATTGTCCTGCTCTCTCCTACCTGACTTGGTCACTTTCACCACTTGTAGCAGCTGGTTTCTTTAGCTCAGTTTCTTTTTGTCTTGTTCCTGGTATATTGGATTCCCTATTTTAAAAAACAATTGAAACATGAGATTTAGAGACCTCCAACCAGCCCTGGGGGTAAATGTATCAAGCTGAGAGTTTTCCGGCGGGTTCAAAAAAAACCAATCAGATTCTAGCTATCATTTATGTAGTACATTCTACAAAATGATAGCCAGAATCTGATTGGTTGCTGTAGGCAACATCTCCACTTTTCAAACCAGCCGGAAAACTCTCAGCTTGATACATTTACCCCCTGCTGTTAAAACAATAGCACTCACGTTTTATAATTAGGCCTCCCTCCAGGCCCACAATAATAATATTCACATTTAATAAGTAGACCTATTTCCCTCCAACCAGCCAACATTAAATTAACAATATACCCATTTACTCAAAGGATATTTCCCTCCCTCCAAACAATCCCAGCAATAAATTAAATAGCATTAAAGTTTAAAAAATGTAGCCATTTTCCACAACCATCCCCGGCAAAAAATAATTCATATTCACATTTAATAAATAGACCTCCTCCCCAAAATCAGCCCCATATTCAATTGATATCCCTAAACCACTCCACCATTAAATAGCCTACCTCCCACACTATATTAAAATCCTCCCTTCCCTTACATAATATATTAAAATACTGTGCGCACACGAGCACACTATATTAAAATACTGCACACACACACGCACACTATATTAAAATACTGCGCACACACACGCACACTATATTAAAATACTGCGTGCACACACGCATATTATATTAAAATACTGCGCACACGCATGCACACTATAGGAACATGGCCACACACGCACACTATAGGAACATGACCCCACATGCACACTATAGTAACTTGACCCCACATGCACACTATAGAAACATGGCCCCACACGCACACTATAGGAACATGACCCCACATGCACACTATAGAAACTTGACCCCACATGCACACTATAGAAACATGGCCCCACATGCACACTATAGAAACATGGCCCCACATGCATACTATAGAAACATGGCCCCTAATGCACACTATAGAAAAATGGCCCCACACGCACACTATAGAAACATGGCCCCACACGTACACTAAAAAAACATGGCCTCACATGCACACTATAGAAAAATGGCCCCACACGCACACTATAGAAACATGGCCCCACACGTACACTATAAAAACATGGCCTCACACGCACACTATAGAAACATGGCCCCACACGCACACTATAGAAACATGGCCCCCACACGCACACTATAGAAACATGGCCCCCACACGCACGCTATAGAAACATGGCGCCACACAGACAGACTGACTCACACACAGGCTGACACACACAGATTGACACACATATAGACTGACTGACTGACACACAGACTGACTGACACACAGACAGAGACACCCCCCTGCGCGCAGAGTTTCAGTGATGTGCGGCCGATGCCAATAATAGCAAGGGACGTGCACCACGTGACAGGTGCTGCCCCCTGTGATTAAAATCACATGGCCCCACATCACTGAAACTCCGTCCGCCGAGCAGCAGCAGCAGTTGCTGCTGCTCTGGCGGGCATGGTGCCCTGCTGGATTGGCCCAACTAGCCATCGGCCCTTATGGCATTTGCCAGAAGTGCCAGATGGCCAGTCTGGCCCTGTACTGAGATAATTTCTCCCTCAAATCTGTCCCATTCAGGGGCGGGCTGGGCCGGGGGGCAGGGGGGCATCACCCCCCCGGGCCGCTCACAATCACGGCTGTTAGGGCATCATTGATGACGCGACCGCATCATGTGTCATGTGATGCGACCGCTTGTGCGGCGTGTGCCCCCCGGGCTGACGTCCGTCAGCCCGCGCCTGGTCCCATTGCAAGTCATATTCTCTTTGTCAGCCTTGTGTTGCTAAGCAACCATTTTGAGTGTGTCCTCTGGGTCATTGTGCCATGGCCTCATTATTCAGTCACTGGGAAATGTGAATAACGCCAGAGGGGGTATTACATAAAAAAAGCATTTTTTTGCAAATTGGAATATATTAAAATATTAATGAATACATTATAAATATATATTTTTATATGGATTTTTTTATTTGAAAATGGAATTGGAGGCCCAAGTTTTGGCTTGCAGTCTCACTGTGGATGTCTGAACCGGCAAGCCTAAGCATATGCCTGCAAACTGGCCTTAATGCTGCCAGCCATTATCACCACGATTATCATCATCATCATCATTGTTTATTTTTAAGGTGCAATAAAACTCTGTAGCACCAGATAGTCAGAACTACAAATTACACAAAATACAATCACACATAAAAGAGAACAAGCAGAGGTGAGTCTGACAATGGAGGTGGAGATGTGAGACAAAGGACCCTGCTCGTGAGAGCTTACGGTCTAGTGGGAGGGGAAATGCTGAGACATTAGGCATAGGGTTGGAGCTGGTAGAATATGCAGAGGTGGTAGTATCAGGTGGATTTAAAGTAAACCATAGTGAAGAGGTGGGTTTTGGGAGAGTGGTTGAAAGTTTAAAGGTGGGGAGGAAGTCTGGTCAGGTAGTAGGGAGTTCTATAAGTGATGGAAGAAGTCTTGATGCCGGAAGTTATAGTTGGTTACCAGTTAAGAGGAGAGGTGTAGGTCTGAGGCGGATCACAGAGATCAAGAGGTAGTTGATATGGCAATATTGGATGAGATAATAAATCTCTATAACCTCCTTCACAGGATCAGTTACCTTCACGAGGCAGTCCCCTTTCCAAGGAATGCAATATGTTATAACAGTTGCCCCCAGATGTTATCTTGTGGTAGTAGAGGCTTATTAAACATGATATTGCTAAATGGGATGGACAGAACACAGAAGGAAGTAGCAGATGGTAGCAAGAACAGTGGGATACAGTCCAAGATACAGGCCAAAAATCAGGACAAGCTGAGATCTGTAGTGGGGTCAATAAACAAGCTAAGGTCAGGACTTGCAGCGTTTAATAGAAATAACAGTAATACAGGGTGAGGTTAGGGCTCACAGAGTTCAGGGCAAAATCCAGTAAACGGGCCAAGGTCAGGGCAGTAAGAGGTAGCAAATTCAGAAAACAGAGGTCAAGAGCAAGGAAAAACAGCAGAATTGAAGGTACTGTCTGGGTCACAACAGCAAGACAAAACATGTCAGTATTCACAGCACACTAACTAGTATAAACACAGGGGATAGAAAGAAAGGGTTTTAATTCACGGGTGAAAGGAGCCCAGTCTGATTAGCTGCACTGGTGCAGAGTTGTAATGATTAACATTAGCTAGATAGCTGCCAATGCTTAGCAACCAGCTATGAGACAGCAGTACAAGAGAAAAGACTCTGGTTTACTTAGCAACCACCTAAGAAAGAGGCAGCGACCTGCCTAATTGGTTCTAGGTGGCCAGTTGCCGTTACTAAGCTACTGGCTCAGCAGAAGTTGCAGCCCAACACTGGTATTAGCAAGAGTTTATCTTATGAGGAGGTCAGAGATGTATGAAGGGGAGGAGATGGTAAGGGTTTTGAAGCTTGAGTTGAATTCTACACAAAATGTGGACCCAGTGCAGGGATTTGCAGAGTGATGCAGCAGATGTGGTGTGGTAAGATAAGAAGATCATACCTGTTGCAGCATTTAGGATGGATTGTAGAGGGAAAGACAGGTGAGGGGAAAGCCAGATATTAGGAGATTGCAGAATTCAAGGTGGGAGATAATGAGAGAACAATGGTTTTCATAATTCCTGTGTGAGAAGGGACAGCATGCTGGTAGTATTTCAAAGGAGGAGGCAATAAGGCAGCATAATGGACTGTATATGTGGTAGTGAAGCTGAGGATGACTCCTAGGCAGCAGGATTGAGGAACAGAGGATATAGTGATATTGTGAATTGTGAGTTAGACTGTTTGAGTGGTTCTTATACTAGGAAGGGTAACATGATGAGATCCATTTTGGACATACTGAGCTTTAAGGTAATGTTGGGACAACCAGGTGGAGATGGCAGAGAAACAAATGAATACATAGAATAAGAGAGAAGGAGAGAGGTCAGGTGAACAGAAGTAGATTTGTGTGTTGTCAGCATTGAGGTGGTAGTGAGGCCCAAGGAGTGTATAGGTTCACCAAGAGAATAGGTGTAAAGAGAGGTCAAGAATAAAGTCTGGTTGAAATCCCAACAGATAGAGGAAGTGGAAGAGAGGATTAGCAGATACACCGACACATACAGTATGTTTTTAACAGTTTACCAATATTGTTAAACTGCAGCAGATAATAAATTCTGTTTAGAGAGTATTTAATTGGTGTTGTATTTCTGTATATACACACATATATATATATATATATATATATATATATATATATATATATATATATATATATATATATATATAAAGTGACAAGGAGGCATATTTGTCACAGTTCCCCTATAAGAAAATAGGACAGGGTTAAATTTTCCCTGGGATCCTCTTTCAGCTCATACACACACAGATGTTCCACGTGGGTGTAATTGGTTTGTTTTGCTGGGATGTGTGTGTAGCGCATGGGTGGAGGATATAGACTCTGTTTATATTTGTGGGCGGGACCGCCGATGCCAGGTAGTGGCCAGCTAGTAGTCAGGTAACTATTGTTGTTGTGAAGAGACAAACCTGTGTACTGGGAACTGATTAGCAGCTGTTTTGGTTGCAAAAGAAAGCAAAAGTTTAAACACTGATGGTCATTGTAGGGCCACACTTGTTAAAGGTTCAAACTGTGAGTTGGGTGTGATTTTGGGTGTGGTTTTTTTTTTGTTTGTATGCTGTTTACCAGTGAAGGTTTCTAAAGCACATCTCAGCTTTTTAAAGAACAAAACAAAAACGAAATTTGTTTATTTTCTGGGTAATTGTAGTGCCATACCTTGTGGGTCACTTAGTTGTGAATTGGGTGTGGTCCAGAAAGTTTTGTTGTTTACCTGAATGCTGAGAGAAGCTTGGTTTCATTTTCCAGCCCAAACTCCTGTGGGAATGGGAGACATTTTAAGAACCCTAGTGAATAGTGGATAGTGGATAGACAGTAACAGTGGTAGTGGGCGTTCCCCAAAATTGCCATAACCTTTAACCCTGGGCAGAGACTTTCTGCTGTTCAAGCAGATCCTCCAGGAGCGAATCCATCCGGACACATCGGCAATTGAAGCACCGGCCGAAAGTCCACCCTTGATGGAGGAGCTTGAGAGAACAGAAAATGGAAAGTGCCATGATCTACCACGAAACCTGAACCAGACAGTTCAGGAAAATTAACCTCCTAAGAGGTTGGAGCATAGACAAAGGAGTGCTGCACAAGTGCCAACGCAGAACCGATTCCTGGCATTATTCGTTGGCGAGACCTTGGGTGAAGCGACTATGCCTCCCAATGAGGACTCAGACTGGGCAGGATTGTCTAATTTGATTCCTCTAAGAGACTTTGGCCAAGACTAACTTGGAGATGTTGTATTAGCTAATGTCTATAAGAATGTAGTTGAGATTAATGGGGTAGAGAAGGCTAACAAGCCTGCAGAAGGCATTGCCTATTATATGGTAAAGAATGATCTGTTGTATAGAGTTGCTAATGTACAGGGTAGAAATGTAAAGCAATTGTTAGTGCCACAAATCCATAGACCACTTGTTCTCAAAGCTGCACATACACATCTGTCTGTGGGACACTTGGAGGAAGACAAAACAAGGGAGTGGATATAGCTCAGGTTCTATTGGCCGGGTACAAGGCAATTAAAAAGGTTTTGCCGGACTTGTCCGGTATGTCAGAGAACATGTCCGAAGCCAGACTACCGAGCAGCGCTAGTTCCCATCCCTGTGGTGCAGACCCCGTTTGAGCGAATTGGTATGTATTTGGTAGACCCATTAGAGAAGTCGGCCCGCGGTCATCAGTATGTATTGGTCATAGTGGACTATGCAACCAGGTATCGCTAGGCTATACCTTTGCGCAATATAAAGTCCAGTACAATAGTAATAGAATTCCTTCTGTATTGTACCAGTTTGGGTATCCCAAAAGAAATCTTGCCTGATCAGGGTACTCCCTTTATGTCCCGTCTAATGAAAGAGCTATGCCGGTTGTTAAGAGTAGAAACGTTACACACATCAGTATATCACCCGCAGACTGACGGGCTAGTGGAACATTTTAATAGGACACTCAAACACATAGTGAGAAAGGCAGTGGTGCAGGAAAAACTGGACTGGGATGTGTTATTATGCTATTTAATGTTCACACTGAGGGAGGTGCCTCAAGCATCTGCAGGGTTCAGCCCCTTCGAATTGTTGTATGGCAGGCAGCCAAGGGGCATTCTGGATGTTCTCAAGGAGGGCTGAGAGCAACATAGTCCTAAAGAACCCAATGTGATCCAATTTGTGCCCCAGTTGTATGACAGGTTGGGGAAGATCCCTCCGTTGGTACAACAACATATGCATGAGGCACAGGTGCATCAAAAATAAGAAACTTCGATAAGTCAGCTGTAAGTAGGGCTTTCCAACCAGGTGACAAAGTTCTGGTCCCGGTACCCACATAAGAGATTAAGCTCTTCACCCATTGGGAGGGGCCATATGAGGCAACTGAGGCTGTGGGACCTGTTAATTATAAAGTCAGGCAGGAAGGCAGGAAAAAAACCTATTCAGACATATCATGACAACTTGGTGAAACCTTGGCATGATAGGGAAGAGATACAAGCAGTGTTGGTAAACGCAGTTGTGCAGGAACACAAAGTTCCCATAAAGGACGATTTGTCGCCAGGGCGGAGACGACAGACTGAGGAAATGGTTCAGAGGAACATTGACGTGTTTTCTGAGGTGCCAGGCCATACCACGGTCATAGAACACGACATAGTTACACCTCCAAGGGTGCTGCTGAGAGTAAGACCATACCGCATTCTTGAAGCTAGACGTGTAACTGTGAAACAGGTAATTAAAAAAATGTTGGACCTTGATGTCATTGAGGAATCCAATAGCAACTGGAATAGCCTTATTGCATTAGTGGTGAAGTCAAATGGGAGTATTTGTTTTTGCTGCATTTTTAGGAAATTAAATGAAGTCTCCAATTCTGACACATATCTGATGCCCCGAATTGATAAATGAGTGGAAAACTTAGCCAATAGTCGATACCTCACAATGTTAGATCTAACCAAAGACTACTGGCAGATTCCCCTAATGCCATCTGCCAAGGCTAAGACAGCCTTTTCAACCCCAGATGGGTTATTCCAGTACAAAGTTCTACCTTTCGAGCTATATGGGGCTCCCGCCACCTTCCAAAGAGCCATGAATCGTCTCTTAAAACCACACCAGGAGTATGCAGCTGCATACTTAGTTAATATAGTCATCCACCCCAGGACTAGGAGACACATCTACCCAAAGTGGAGGCAGTATTATCCTCACTCAGCGAGGCGGGTCAAACCGCCAATCCGGAGAAATGCGCATTGGTCATGAGTGAGGCCAAATAGGGGGACCAACTCCATCTTAATATGTATTTGTATATGTATTTGAATACAAAGTTATTACAGTCCCCGTTGGTGTAGTGGTCAAGCGTCCGAATACTTTTGTCCATATAGTGGGACAAGGTCAGGTCAAACCCCAAGTTAAAATATAAAGGCTGTCAGAGATTGGCCCAAACCTGTGCGGAAGACCCAGCTGAGAACCTTTCTGGGTCTAGTTGGGTACAATCGCCGGTTTATGGCTAATTTTTCCACTAGGGCTTCTCCTCTTACCGAGCTCCTAAAAAAAGCTTGTCCAGACAAGTTGGTCTGGTCAGGCTGCCTGGCGGGATTTTCGAGTGGCTCTGTGTTCGTCACCAATACTCCTAGCACCGGATTTCAGCAGGAGATTATAACTCCAAACGGATGCCTCTGGAGTAGGGTTGGGTTTGATGGGACAGAGAAACCCATCCTCTATATGAGCCGCAAACTTCTGCCAAAGGAGAAGAAATACTCCACGGTGGAACAGGAGTGCCTAGCCATAAAATGGGCCACCGAGGCTCTTAGGTACTACCTCCTGGGTAGAGAATTCACCTTGCTCACTGACCTTGCACCACTGAAGTAGATGCATAGAAACAAGGAAGTGAATGCCCGGGTAACTAGGTGATTCCTAGCTCTGCAACCCTACCACTTCACAGTGGAGTATGGAGTCTGCACAAAAATCCAGATGCCCTTTCTCGCCGAGATGCGCTCTCTGCCGTGTCAGCGAGGTTAACGACGCTAAGGGTAGGGGTGTAACAGAACTCAGAGATGGCCGCTAACCAGTATTAGTGCAACTGAACAGGGAGGCGAGGAGTCTATCATAGCTCCGATATTCACCTGGTACCCCCGCAAGGGAGTTTGGACTTAGCTGCAGAGGGTACGCAGGTCGCGGTTCTCCAAGACAGTCACCGGTGAAGCGACAGTAGTAGAAAGGCGTAGTCAGGCAGTCCAGGTCAAAGCCAAACGAAAGGTGCAGTACACAGGGAGGTTCCAGAGAGAAGTCAGGTCAAGCCAAATAGTCAAACCAGCTGGGCAGCGAGGTACCAAAACGAAACACAGGAGAATAGTAACAGGAAGTCGAGTCAGAACCAAAGAACAGTGGATCAGAAGTTCAGGAAGCGCTGGAGCAGGAGTGAACCAATACTCTGGCACCCAACATGTGTCAGAGGGTGTTCTATCTACCATAAGGTCAGGGGCTGGCTGGCAGACTTCAGCCCGGGGGGGCAAGCACACAAAACTGGTCCAAAAGTAGCGGCCCAGCGACATCAGATTTGTAAAGCAAGGGGATTGTTTTTGCTTCACCATATATACTAATAAAGTTATTATTTGTTTTAGGATTAACCTAAAACAAAAAATATGAGGGGTGGTACTGGGAAGAGCACTAGGTGTCAATCTGACACCCTTGCCCAGAGCTAGGTTAAGGCTCTGGGGGGCCTGGACACTTTAGACAGGGGCCCTAATGATGCAACATGGTTATCATTTTATACAAATTGTATACAATACACAGGCAATACTGTGTGCACTACTGTTAGATACACACAGTTCTGCCTTCAAGAACAGTACAGTGGGAAGGGGGACATACCTCCCAACTGTCCAAATCCTGACTAAGCGAGACTGTCACCAAAATTCAGGACTGTCCCTCCAGATTCAGGACAGTTGGCAGAATGTCCTGCTCTCTCCTACCTGTTCTTGTCACTTTCACCACTTGTGGCTGCTGGTGTCTTTAGATCAGTTGCTGCTCGTCTGGATCCTGGAATGTTGGATGCCCTATTTGGAAAAAAAAAATGGATACATGAGATTTAGAAACCTTGAACTAGCCCCAGTGTTGAATCAGTAGCACACAAGTTTTAGAATTAGGCCTCCCTCCAACCCCAACATTAAAATACTAATATTCACATTTACTAAATAGATCTATTTCCCTCCAACCAGTCCCTACATTAAATTAATAATATTCCCATTTAATATATAATCTTTTTTCCCTCCCTCCAAACAGCCCCAGCAATAAATGAAATAGCATTTCTATTTAATATACCCATTTCCCACACCGGCATCAAATAATTCATATTTACAATTACAATTACAATTAATAAATAACCCTCCTCCCCAAAATCAGTCCAATTAATAGCCCCAAACAGCCTCACCATAAATTAATAGGACCCAATATTAAATTAAATAGCCCCACCATCACCTCACAAATAAAATAGCACTCATTAAATAAATAGCACCCACCTGCACTCCACCATTAAATAGCCTGCCTCCCACACTATATTAAGACCCCCCTCCCTCACATATATTAACATACTGCCCCCACACACACTATATTTATATACTGCCCCCCCCACACTCACATACTATAGTTTATATACTGCCCCCACACACTCACATACTATAGGTTATGTAATGCCCACACACACATACATACACACTCTATAGTTATATACTGGCCCCACATACACGCTATAGTTATACACTGCACACACACAAAATCAACAGCCCCACTTACCTTATTCCACCCGCGCATCTGCGGCCTAGTCCAAACCCTGAAAAACAGCCCCATACCATTATCCCTACTCCACCAAACTTCACAGTTGGCATAATGCAGTCAGGCAGGCAATGTTCTCCCGGCATCCGCCAAACCCAGACTCACCCATCTGACTGCCAAACAGAGAAGCATGATTTGTCACTCCACAGAACACGTTTCCACTGCTCCACAGTCCAGTGTCACTGTGCTTTGCACCACTCCACCCGACGCTTGGCATTGCTCTTGGTGATGTGAGGCATGCATGCAGCTGCTCGACCATGGAAACCCATTCCATTAAGCTCCCGCCACACAGTTTTTGTGCTTACCTTAATGGCAGTGGAAGTTCGGAACTCTTCAGCTATGGAATCAGCAGAGCGTTGGCGACTTTTACGCGTCTTAGCAGTCATTGACCCCGCTCTATGATTTTACGTGGCCTTCTGCTTCATGGTTGAGTTGCTGTTGTTCCTAAATGCTTCCACTTTCTAATAATATCACTTACATTTGCCCATGGAATATCCAGAATGGATGAAATTTCACAAACCGTCTTATCACAGTACCGAAGTCACTGAGTTCTGCAGAACGACCCATTTTTTTTGTTAAGGAACATCTTTTCGTCTTTCAGTACAATTATGAAGTTACTTAAAGTCCTTAGTGTCATTTAATGAGATACTTGTTGCTGCATCTGATCAATGAGACCACAAATTTGGGGTACAATCTTAGATAAAGCTAGCCGCATGTCATTCCTGCAATCTAACAAATTTCTTGCCTGTGTTTTCACAGACATCAACATTGAGAATCTTGATTCACAAAGGTACGCTGTTGGAGATGGAATCAAGATTGAAAGGGCAGTTTTTGCCAAAACTGGGTATGGCTCTATTTGTGAGCACAAAAATTCACCAATATATTGACTAAAGAAACTTTGTTTCAGCAAAACCTTGCTCTGAAAATCAATGAGGTCTTCTTTCCTTATGTCAGCATTATCCATTGAGTCCAAGTTAAAGGTGAATTGGTTTCAAATCCACTCTTCATTTTTCAATTCTTCTTACTAAAGTATTTATCAAATGTGTCTATGATATTTTCCAAATGCATTACCATATCACTTTGTATCCAACCTGGGATGCTCTCTCCTGAAAGAACATTTGTGCATAATTGTCCTTCTCCAAGCATCTCCAAGCTAGCTTTTTTGGAAAGCAATGATTTTCTCATTTGCATCCAGAACAGTTACTTCTGACCCTTGAAGTGAAATGCTAAGGTCATTCAAATGTGAAAATAGATCTGCAAGATAGGCCAATGACAAAATGAAGTCTTGGGCTTTAAACTCTTCACACAGCGTGTTTTCATTTTCTCTCAAAAATTCAGCTTTTTCCTTACTAAGTTCCATAACCCGAGTGAAGACTCTTCCATGTGATAGCCAGCATATATCTGTGTGATACAGCAACCTTGTGTGCAGCTCCAACTTCTTGACAGAGTATCTTGAAGAGTCTGTGGTTCAGAGCTCGAGACCATATGAAATTCACTAATTGAACAGTGATATACATGGTTGATTTACATTTTGGAGTGAGTGTTTTTGATGCTAAGGAATGATTACTTTTATGATTGGAGCCTCCTGATGCACCAAGGCACCAAAACCAGATTTCATCCCCAACATTGAATGGACACCATTAGTAATTATGAAACCCAATTTTACTTTCCAGTCCAACTCATTTTCTGAAAAGAACTCATCAATTAGCTGGCAATATAAAAAGCTTTTGTGGTACCCACCAGAGCTTCACAGAACAAAATGTCCTCCTTGATGTTGCTGGCATATCTCACAAAGGCCAGTAGTTGTCTGCATTGAGCCTAATCCGTACTTTTGTCAAATTGAAGTGCAAAAGGTAGAGTTACTATCTTGAGTTCTTCAACAAGTTGAGCCAAAACACTGGATGACATATTCAAAATTCTATGTTTGATGATGTCATTTGACAGAGGTATTTGAGCAATATGGTTCCTCTGTTGCTCTCCAAGAACAGCTTCAATTATTTGAAGTGCACAAAACTTTACTAGAGTCTCACTAATAGTGTGTGGCTTTTTGTTCTTAGCAATAAGATATGCCACTCTGTAGGAGGCTTCAAGCAGTGGTTTTTGTGTAGATGTAGAAACCAAACCTAACTTGGGTAACGTACCTGATGATTTGAATTGAGTCTCTTCTGTTTAAGTGACTCCAGTGACTCTCTAGAGCTTCCCTAGTGTAGTGAAATGTCCCTGGAGTTTGGCAGGCCTCACATTATCATTGCAAAGAATTTTTGTGCATATAAAACACTGGTTTTTCCATTCCATCACAGACCAAGGTAGCATGTGAACCCATATTTAACATATTCGTCACTGTACTTCCTTTTTTTGTTGACATTTTACCTTAGGGCACAGAATTGTAATATATACTCTTATAACAGCGGAGTTAATAATGGAGCAACTTCTAGAGGAAAGACAAACTTTTAAAATCCATTGTTGCAGTCATTCAGACTCTGAATTACAATCTAACAATAACGGTCGCTGAGTGCAGAGTTATCATGTGACTGCTCTACTGTTCTTGCGATTGATCTAAGCAAGTGTTGCGTGAGTCATTTCCGGCACGGAGGTTTGGTACAATTAAACTAAATGGACAGTTAGTCTTCAATTTAACAAACACAACTAAGCACAATAACAGCAGCCTACAGTGTACTGAACATTTTCAATTATAAGGATTTTTGATTATCCAGAAGCCTTCAACACTTTTTTTAATCTGGATAATCACAACGCAACTGTATCTAAACTACATTCTAAAAAAGCAATTGCAAAAATGTTATAGAGGACAGTCACACCTCCCCACTAACCCCTTTGCACCTCCCCATGCGAGGCACACCTCACAGGTTAAGAACCCCCTGATTTAGACAAAAGAACACTTTGATCAACTTCTCACTGATATGACTCAGTCTCTCTTCCTTAAGTAACTGCCCCTGTCTTCATCCTTGTCTTATTGACACAGTCCTGCAAAAGGGTGTGATTAAATTTTCTTCAGGTTTCCCCTGTCATAACACTTTCTAACTAATAGAATGTAAATCAGTCCAATTGCCAAAATACTAAAATAAATATGTGTACTTCAAAAATTAAGAGAATTATACGGTATATAATCTGGAGCATAGTACACTGTTCTTGCCTCTGCTTTTAAGTTGCAGTTTCACTTGGAACCTATTTCTGAAGATTTACACATACTTGCCAACTCTCCCGCAATGTCCGGGAGACTCCCGCATTTTGCGAGAGTCTCCCGGACTCCCGGGCGAGTGTGGCAATCTCCCGCATCTGGATAATTCTGCCCACTTCCTAGTAAAGTGGGCAGAATTAAATCCCAAACGCCGCGATTCCCGGTGAATTGAGGCGTTTGGCCCTGCCCCCCGCTGTCAAATGACGCGCTTTGCGTCATCACGTCATGGGGCGGGTCCAAAATTACGCGCATTTTGGAGCCCCACCCCCCGTTACGCCCACCTCCTCTGCAGGCTCCCGGATTTGAAGATCAGAAGGTTGGTAAGTATGGATTTACACTATGTGTGGCACTCTCTCTTTATTTTTGAATTTTCGATGTGACATTTTTGCAAACAAGTGTTATTAAGAGAAGAAGCTATCTACTAAAAAATTAAGTATATTTTGATTTGTTTTACACTTCCGCGGAATTTGGTGGATCACCTAGCGCCTGATTTGCTTAATTCTTTAGCTATAAATATATGTACTTATCTATATAAGTACGTATATTTATGTGCTCTCCTTGTGTTCCCTGCTTCCAAGATGGCTCTCAGGCAGAATGATAAGGATGCTCCCTTCATAAACTGCTCCTTTATCCTCACTGGTCTTCTTCCACTGCTTTCCCTCTTTCTTCCGTGCACGGGTGCTCCACACTCCCCCTTCCTCTTTCAGTTCCCTGGCCTGCCGGGAGATGTAGTCTCTCATATATATATATATATATATATATATATATATATATATATAACACACACAATACGCTATCTGAAATTAGTTATTTTTTTATGTTAAGAGTGTATTTGAAACAATTCATTTCTATTGCTTAGGTTATTACAGTTGGAAAACAAGGCCACTGTATTTTTACACAGTGAAAATGAGTCCATTAGGTATACATCCAATACCTACAAATTTCCACTAGATGGTGGACTAATGCTATTTCCCTTGTATGTTTAAAAAAAATATACCATTACTGTATATACAGTAAATTATACTACATGGCAACACTTTTCAGAAATTAATTTGAGGTTTACCAAAATGTTATAAAAGCTATAATATGTGCTGAGCTTATTATCTGTGTTAGGGAATGTTTGTACTGGATGTAATTTATGCTTAAAATGTAAATGTAAAATGCGTTTCATAACTTACAATTTATCCAGAGCTCTACAGGTCGTGGGAGATACCCCAGTTATAAACATAACTGCATAACCACTAAGACCTAATTCGCGTCAGGAGCTCTTAGTGGAGCTAGTATTACGGCACCACTTATGGATTTTTTATTTTACCAAGGCTTGGATCTTTACTTCAAGAAGGAGATGAAATGAAGATGTCCAAACCATTTATGTCTTCTCTTTATTTTATTGGTACAGGTATATCAACCCGGATTTTTGTTATGGGGGTGCGCTCCCTGAACAATGTATATTGTCGAACAAAAAAGAAAAAGGAAAGGGTTCTGGTACTTGAGGCACTAATATTTTCACTACCTGCAGAAGACATCTATTCAAACCACTTAATTGCAAAAAAAAACATTTTATCAATATATATATTAAAATAATTCTGTTAGCATAGCTTGGTTATTGTACCATGCAAAATAAAATAATTAAAATATATGTGAATGAAAACAAAGAAATTTATAGGTATAATATTGATTTAATTCAATCGTATATATCTCACATCTCCACCAGCCGGAAGAAACTTTATTTTGAAGGCGAATAAAATTTATTAAGCTGAAATGAACATTGCTATAGTGCCATCAGCCCTAGCTGGCATAGCCTAATGCTGGTACTGGTAATTTCAGGGGTGGGACCCTTAGTGTGCCACGACTATGCCTGCCTGCTCATTCCATCCCCTGTTCCAAAGGGGAGATATGCAAACTGAGACATAAATCTTTGCATGCAGCAAATAAAAGAGCATTTTGTGTTTATGAACAGGACTTACGTCCGAATGTACATTACATCATTTTTAGAGAATAAGGTGATTTAATACAGGACCATTTGTAACAAGGTAACATTACTCAAAATTTTCACTTTGGACCAACTCACTATGGGTACATACCTAATGGTACTTTATAATGTTAGTAAAATCACAGATCAAACAAAAACAGATTTGATAAATTTGTAGGTTTTTCAATATGTTGAAATGCACAGAAACCAACATGGTTGGGTTCTGAAAAAATGCTAATGGATGCAACAGAAGTAAAAATGTTCATGGATATGATAACAAAGGAAACAGTGATCTTTAGTGTCAATGTCACAACCAGTAGGATCAGAGGAGTACCCGTACAGTCTGCTCATGTTGGCACCACCCCCTACAAGGTTGGAGTCTAAAGGAGTGTAAGATTTTCGCCAGAGGCTCTCACAAGGGCGCTTGGTCTTCACAGCTCCCTGACCGCAAGTCGCGGTTCTCCTAGGAGGTGATGAGCGAAACCGTGAAGAGAACCAGGACTATAACTGAGATGCTTTGGATGAGGAATACCAGGATGGCTGAGAGATTAGGAGACAGTAGAGCAGTGTGCTGAATAACACAGGAGGCTGGTAGCGATGGTAGCAATAACCGGCAGAGCGTTTACCACAAGGATATAGGAGTAGTCACAGAGGCTATGATGATCTCCGAATGGATGTGATGCAGACTTCAGAGAACAGATAGCAATAATCTGCAGAGCGTTACCACAGGGTAGTGGAGTAGTCACAGAGGCTATGATGATCTCCGAATGGATGTGATGCAGACTTCAGAGAACAGATAGCAATAATCTGCAGAGCGTTACCACAGGGTAGTGGAGTAGTCACAAAGGCTGTGATGATCTGCAGATAGATGTGCTGGAGACATCAGAGAACAGGAGCCAGGGAACAGGACATCTGAACAGTAGAGTAGACCTGAAGATCTGGCAACTTGGTAAAGAAGCAGGTGCTTTAAGACAGAGCTGAGAGGCAATTAGCCAATCAAGAGAATGCAGGAAGTATTGAGTAGACCAGGTGTGTGCCTGCTCAGTTCAGCCCAGCAAGTGAATGCAGGAAGAGGGAAACAGGTGAGAACAGTGACCTTAATGTAGGTTTGGCTGGTGCAATATGTGACAATACCCCCCCCCCCCCTTTAAAGGTGGACACTGGACACCTAAGTGATGGTTTCTTAGGATTTCTAGAATGGAATCTCTTCACCAGGATAGGAGCATGGACGTCAAAAGAGTCAATCCACGTGCGTTCTTCAGGTCTGAGGCCCTTCCAATCCACAAGATACTTAAGCTCACCACGAGAAATCTTATTATCCAGATTTTGACTTATCTCAAATTCCTCATCATGTGTAGCAGGAAGAGGTGCTGGAGATGTGCTGATGGGGGAAAATCGATTAATGATGAGAGGTCTGAGTAAGGACACGTGAAAGGTGTTGGAAATCCATAGAGCAGCGGGCAACTTCAATTTCACTGAAGCAGGATTCATGACCTGGAGTATCTTGAATGGGCCGATAAATCGGGGCGCAAACATCATGCATGGCACCCTAAGTTGGATGTTCTTAGTGGACAGCCACACCTTATCGCTAACTTTTAAAGGAGGGATGGCCCGACGTTTCTTATCGGCAAAATAATTGTACCGAGAGGAAGATTTCCTGAGACATTTAAGGGTTTGGGCCCAGATGGAGACAAAACTCTGATGAGTTTTATCAACTGCAGGCATCTGGGTGAGTGGGAGGGAAGCAAACCTAGGGAGATTCGAATGTTGCCCATGAGTAATAAAAAATGCAGTAGATGAGGTAGATTCATGGTAAAGATTATTGTGTGCAAATTCTGCCCAAGGCAAGAGATAGGACCAGCACGGTGGCTAAGTGGTTAGCACTTCTGCCTCACAGCGCTGGGGTCATGAGTGTGTTCAAATCGGGGATAAGGTATGGCTCTCCACATGAAATCTTAGGCTACAGGTACCCTCTATGAGATTGACCTCACTGTTTATTGGGCCTTTTGCAGTGCTACAGGTTATTAATACCGTAACTTATAGGCTTCGACTTCTTCCCCCTCTTTAAATTCACAACACTTTTCATATCTCTCTGCTTAAACCTTTGGTGCTCAATAAATTCTCTCATACACTGTCCTCTCTGCATCCCATTCCTACAGCTGCTGTTAACGAGTACGAGATTAGTCATATTTTAGATACTCGCAAGCTGCATAGACGTTCCCAGTATTTGGTCCACTGAACGGCTGTGGTCCAGAAGAAAGGTCGTGGGTATATGAAGAGGACCTCTATACTCCCCATTTATTGGCTGGATTTTGTAAAAGACATTTCTTGTCCAGGACCCTTTCTGGAAGAGAGGGGGGGGTACTGTCAGGTGCTGTCCCTGCTCACTCTCTGGTAGCCAGGGATGGTCGCCTTCCTTCTCGAGCCACGTCTCCTCCTTCCTGCCAGGCCAGACATCTGGGCACATGCACAGCCTATTGTGTCCTCGTTGCTTAGCAACAAGGATGCTGCTTGCGGCTCCTGATGGTGGTCAGCTGTTCTGACCGCCAATTCCACTGTCCATCAATCAGAGCAGCCCTATATCTTCCTCTGGGTCTAGTCCAGGATCTCCCTTTAGCCTGACTGCTCTTATTGGAACTGACCATTTGCTTCCTGACTCTGATTTGTTTCTTCCTTTGGTACTTCGCTTGTCCGAACAGTTTGAACTCTGTCTGTATGACCACACCAATTCCCCTTCCACTTCACTGGTAGCTAACTTGGAGGGCCGCGACCTGCACATCCCTTGCAGCAAACTCCAAACTCCCTTGCTGGGGTCCTTGGTGAAGATTGGGGGCGTGTTTAGACTCCAAGCCTTCTAGCTTAGCAGCGCAATTACCAGCAAGTGTCCTTCAGCCCTAATCATCTCTTGACACATATGTTCCTGTTAAATGTCATCCATTTTGTTCTGTGTCCCATCATTCCTGATTTCATGAATGTACTTTATATAATAAGCACACCTCAGTAATTTTTATTACAATAAGATGTGTTATTTATTTATTGGTAGGATTGTATTTTCAAACAGTAAGTGAGGGGTCATGCAATGTTGCGCAACTAAGCCTTACAATCACTTTTCAGTAGTGCCTGCAAAGTGTGTCACAAGCATAAGACATTTTACTTTGGAAACAGTCCCTTGTAATATTAATTGGTCATATTTAATAACAATTTTGTGGATGTAATGCAAATCTGGATTACTATTATATATCTGTGTGCAGATTTTTTCTTCTGGAACACTTTATAAAAATTCACTAAGGGTTGCAGTGTAGAGACGGGACAATAAACCCAATATATATTCAAATTGTATAGTATAATGGGGTTGATAATATATACTCTAAACCTATAAGATGATTCTTAAAATTAATTGGTATGTTACTTGTTTAAATCAATGAGACAAGTAACCATATAAACTTTACTGGCTGGTTGCCTTCAGGTTGAATTTTAATCCTTGCAATCTGTAACAAATGATAAAAAAAATATTTATTATCTAATAAATTGTTTAAAGAGATAGACCAACATTTAAAATGGGATGGTACATTGATAGAAAGGAAAATAAGAATCATGAAGATTTGGAAAATGAATATGAGCGCACAATTATTAGGCAGAGCAATGAGAAGAATCATTTGAATTTATAGTTACTGACATTTAGTAAGGAATGTAATAGGCCCAATGCCATCATTGTTGTCTAGTTCAAATTAGGGATGAGCGCACTCGGATTTATGAAATCCGAGCCCACCCGAACGTTGCGGATCCGAGTCGGATCCGAGACAGATCCGGGTATTGGCGCCAAATTCAAATGTGAAACTGAGGCTCTGACTCATAATCCCGTTGTCGGATCTCGCGATACTCGGATCCTATAAATTCCCCGCTAGTCGCCGCCATCTTCACTCGGGCATTGATCAGGGTAGAGGGAGGGTGTGTTAGGTGGTCCTCTGTCCTGGTAGATCTCGTGCTGTGCTGTTTAGTTCTGTGCTGTGCTGTTTAGTTCTGTGCTGTGCTGTGCTGTGCTGTGCTGTGCTGTGCTGTGCTGTGCTGTGCTGTGTTCTGCAGTATCAGTCCAGTGGTGCTGTGTGCTGTGCTCTGTCCTTCTGAGGTCAGTGGTGCTGCTGGGTCCTGTGCTGTGTCCTGTTCAGTCCAGTGGTGCTGTGTCCTGTGCTCTGTGCTTCTAAGGGCATAGTTATTTCCCCAATATTCCCCTGTGTTTAAAAAAATAAAAAAAACTACTTTAATTTTTTTTAATTACCACAAAATTTGCACAACCAATCCTGCAGTATAAGCCCATTGGTACTGCAATATTACCAAGTTCACACATTCAGCAGTAAAAGTCCAGTGGTACTGCAATATTACAAAGTTTACACATTCTGCAGTATCAGTCCAGTGGTGCTGTGTCCTGTGCTCTGTCCTGCTGAGTTCCGTAGTGCTGCTGGGTCCTGTGCCGTGTCCTGTTCAGTCCAGTGGTGCTGTGTCCTGTGCTCTGTGCTTCTAAGGGCATAGTTATTTCCCCACTATTCCCAAGTTTTTTAAAAATAAAAAAAAAGTAAAAAAAATAAAAAAAAATTTAAAAAAAAAATATATAATAATTATAACCAAATTTGCAAAACCAATCCAGCAGTATAAGTCCATTGGTACTGCAATATTACAAAGTTCACACATTCTGCAGTATCAGTCCAGTGGTGCTGTGTCCTGTGCTCTGTCCTGCTGAGTTCCGTAGTGCTGCTGGGTCCTGTGCCGTGTCCTGTTCAGTCCAGTGGTGCTGTGTCCTGTGCTCTGTGCTTCTAAGGGCATAGTTATTTCCCCACTATTCCCAAGTTTTTTAAAAATAAAAAAAAATAAAAAATTTAAAAAAAAAAAAATATATAATAATTATAACCAAATTTGCAAAACCAATCCAGCAGTATAAGTCCATTGGTACTGCAATATTACCAAGTTCACACATTCTGCAGTATCTTGTGCTACATATAATGGAGACCAAAAATTTGGAGGATAAAGTAGGGAAAGATCAAGACCCACTTCCTCCTAATGCTGAAGCTGCTGCCACTAGTCATGACATAGACGATGAAATGCCATCAACGTCGTCTGGCAAGCACGATGCCCAATCTCCTAGTACAGGGCATGTAAAATCCAAAAAGCCCAAGTTCTCAAAAAACAGCAAAAAAAGAAACTTAAAATCATCTGAGGAGAAACGTAAAGTTGGCAATATGCCAATTACGACAAGTAGTGGCAAGGAACGGCTTAGGCCCTGTCCCGTGTTCATGACTAGTGGTCCAGCTTCACCCAAGGATCTAAGCCCTCCTCCCCCCCCTACAAAAAATTTAAGAGAGTTATGCTGTCAGCAACAACAACAAAACAGCAAAGAACTCTGCCTTCTAAACAGATGACATCACAAATCCCCAAGGCGAGTCCAAGGGTGTTGTTGGTTGTGAACCCTGACCTTCCCATCACTGTACGGGAAGAGGTGACTCCATCCAGCATTTGCAGCACGCCCTCTGCATATGCTGGAAGGATCACCCACAGTCCAGTTACAGATTTGGCTAATGAAGGTGTGAATGTTGTACACTGGGAGGAGGATATTGATGTAGCTGGCGCTGAGGAGGATGTTGATGATTATGATGCAGACAGATACCAAATTGCATTTCTCAATTTCTATTTATATTCTAGATTATATAACGGCTGAAAAGTTTTCTGTTTTGCTCCTAGTGGAGAGGGGATCTGATGCAGACAGATACCAAACTGCCTTTGTCCATTTCTTTGTATATTTGAATTGCTAGTTCTACAGTCTATGCAGGCTGCTTTATTTATATTCAACTACAAGTGTAGGGCGGGGGGGGCATAGATAGCCACCAAAGTAACGTGGTCCATTTAATTTCACTTTCTAGCTCCACAGTCTGTGCAGCCTGCTTTTTTTTATCTTCAAAGTATTTATATTTACAAGCCTTGCAATCTAAATTAACTAGAGGTAGTGACGTGGTAGAACTCCAAAAGGCAGTTTGGAAGCCCCTGTACAAACTGGCTCTATTTTACCTGAGTTGTCCCCCCTCCAGTGTGTACTCGGAAAGAGTTTTTAGTGCAGCGGGGAACCTGGTCAGTGAGCGGCGAAGGAGGTTGCTTCCTCACAACGTTGAAAAAATGATGTTTATAAAAATGAATAATCAATTCCTCAATGAAGTACAGCACTGCCCTCCAGATACTACAGAGGGACCTGTGGTTGTGGAGTCCAGCGGGGACGAATTGATAATGTGTGATGAGGAGGAAGTACACACTGTAGGGGGAGAGGAATCAGAGGTTGAGGATGAGGACGACATCTTGCCTCAGTAGAGCCTGTTTAGTCTGTACAGGGAGAGATGAATAGCTTTTTTGGTGTGGGGGCCCAAACAAACCAATCATTTCAGCCAAAGTTGTTTGGTAGGCCCTGTCGCTGAAATGATTGGTTTGTTAAAGTGTGCATGTCCTATTTCAACAACATAAGGGTGGGTGTGAGGGCCCAAGGACAATTCCATCTTGGAACTTTTTTTTTTGCATTATATGACCAATCAACAGTCGTTTGCCATGTTCAAAAAGTAAAACCAAATTTAAAAAAATTCAAGAAATTAAACCAAAAGTAAAATGCCGTGTCATAATTTAAAACAAGAGGTATTGACGTGCTCTAAAACTACTGTATTGTTGTTTATATTTTATAAACACTACACTTGAAAGCTTGAGTCTTTCAATAAAAAAGTAACTGTCCATTGCACGAATATTTGCAACAGGGACAATTTTAGGGTTAAGAAAGTCAACTAATAACACTTCGACGCTGTCTGTCTTTATAAACACTACACTTGGAAGTTGGAGGAGGTATTGTGGCCCCGGCACCAAATTTACTACCGGGGCCACTCCACTGTGCAGTCCATATTTAGGTGTATCAGATATTAAACAACGGTGACAGTTGATGCCCAATTTTTTAATTATATTGTGGCCTCGGTACCAAATTGTGTAGCGGGGCCACCACACTACGCAGTCCAGATACTTGTTTGGTGGAATTCAGACCAGTTGAGGGTTTTATTATTATATTGTGGGGACCACTCTATCTATACCACACTACAACTCTATACCACTCTATTTAATACTTTAATTCTATTTAATACTTTAACTCTATTTCATACTTTAATTCTATTTAATACTTTAATTCTATTTCATACTTTAATTCTATTTAATACTTTAATTCTATTACTAATTACCATAAAGAGGAACTGCCGCTTCTATTTAATACTTTAATTCTATTAGTAGTTACCATAAAGAGGAACAAAATAAACCAATTTTACCAAAAGTATAATATGACTTAGACTTACAAACACTACACTTGAAAGATGGTGCCTTTAAATGAAAAAGTCAGTCTTCATTGCACGACTATGTGCAACAGGGACAGTTTTTTGGTTTACAAAGTCAACCAATAACACTTGGACCCTGTCTGTCTTTAACATACTTGATGGGATCTCAATGACGAATTGTCTGTACCATGTTTGGAGGAGGTATTGTGGCCCCGGTATCAAATTGGGTACCGGGGCCACCCCACTACGCAGTCCAGATACTTGTTTGGTGGAATTCTGACACGTGGAGGGTTTTTTAATTATATTGTGGCCTCGGTACCAAATTGTGTACCGGGGCCACCACACTACGCAGTCAAGATAGATAGATGCGTATCATAGATAAAGTACATTCAGTGGTGTGGGGCAAATTGAAAAATATTCAAAATGCACTGACATTATCAAAAACAAGAGGTTGTCACACGCTAAAACTCCAACATGTATATGATGGAGAGGATGGAGGAGCAGCCGTATGTGTAGTGTAATGCAGACCTGTTGAAGGTTTTTTATATATTTTATTGTGGTGCCCAGTGCCCACTCCTCTAGGCAGTCCAGGTACATTTATTGGTGCGATTCATAAAAGTTCAGGGTTTTTAATATATTGTGGTGACCCACTCCTCTACGCAGTCCAGGTACATTTATTGGTGCGATTCATAAAAGTTCAGGGTTTTTAATATATTGTGGTGACCCACTCCTCTACGCAGTCCAGGTACATTTATTGGTGCGAATCAAACAAGTTGATGGTTTTCTTATTATATATATTGTGGTGACCCACTCCTCTACGCAGTCCAGGTACATTTATTGGTGCGATTCATAAAAGTTCAGGGTTTTTAATATATTGTGGTGACCCACTCCTCTACGCAGTCCAGGTACATTTATTGGTGCGAATCAAACAAGTTGATGGTTTTCTTATTATATATATTGTGGTGACCCACTCCTCTACGCAGTCCAGGTACATTTATTGGTGCGATTCATAAAAGTTCATGGTTTTTAATATATATTGTGGTGACCCACTCCTCTACGCAGTCCAGGTACATTTATTGGTGCGATTCATAAAAGTTCAGGGTTTTTAATATATATTGTGGTGACCCACTCCTCTACGCAGTCCAGGTACATTTATTGGTGCGAATCATAAAAGTTCAGGGTTTTTAATATATTGTGGTGACCCACTCCTCTACGCAGTCCAGGTACATTTATTGGTGCGAATCAAACAAGTTGATGGTTTTCTTATTATATATATTGTGGTGACCCACTCCTCTACGCAGTCCAGGTACATTTATTGGTGCGATTCATAAAAGTTCAGGGTTTTTAATATATATTGTGGTGACCCACTCCTCTACGCAGTCCAGGTACATTTATTGGTGCGATTCATAAAAGTTCAGGGTTTTTAATATATATTGTGGTGAACCACTCCTCTACGCAGTCCAGGTACATTTATTGGTGCGAATCATAAAAGTTCAGGGTTTTTAATATATTGTGGTGACCCACTCCTCTACGCAGTCCAGGTACATTTATTGGTGCGAATCAAACAAGTTGATGGTTTTTAATATATATTGTGGTGACCCACTCCTCTACGCAGTCCAGAAAGATACCTTGTTGCAACGTTTTGGACTAATAACTATATTGTGAGGTGTTCAGAATACACTGTAAATTAGTGGAAATGCTTGTTATTGAATGTTATTGAGGTTAATAATAGCCTAGGAGTGAAAATAAGCCCAAAAACTTGATTTTTAAACTTTTTATGTTTTTTTCAAAAAAAATCCGAATCCAAAACCTTAAATCCGAACCGAGACCTTTCGTCAAGTGTTTTGCGAGACAAATCCGAACCCCAAAAATAACGAAAATCCGGATCCAAAACACAAAACACGAGACCTCAAAAGTCGCCGGTGCACATCCCTAGTTCAAATGACCTTGTGATGGACCCAGATTAATTTACTTCTCTGCTGTCTCTAGTAAGTTTAACAGGTTATCTTCAGATAAAGTTTGTAAACAGCCTTGACTTTAATCTCCAGACTCTGCAAATAGATGAATAATATTTAGAACTATACCAGGCCAAATAATGAATGAAAGGTGGAGACAAGAGAAAAAAGATTTTAAAGAAATGTGTGGCTGCATGTTAGAACACCTAGAAATAAGGAAAGGGACAAAATTGACATCAGAAACAGCCTTGCATATGCTTGAAAAGTCAGCTTGGGGACAGTAGAACAAAGACTTGGCAAAGATCACAGTGAGGGAAGTGTGTAGCAAGAGAGGTCATTATCTTATTTTGGGGTGTCAGACGGGGATCAATGTCCAAATTCTGATTCTTCTGTCTTCAGACATATAAGGTTTCAGCTGTGGATGATGTAATTTCTCCACATGCATTTCCAGCAACTTGTGAAGATGCTTGTGATTATTGTAGAGACCAAACGGACCGAGGTCAAGGGGTATGGAAGGCAGCGGTAGTGAGATCCAGGCAGAGGTCAAGGTCACAAGCAATGCAGCAGAGTCCAGTAAGCGAGCCAAGGGTCATACACAGCAGAATCAATCCAATAGACAGAGCAGAGGAGCAGGAAAAGCAGCAGGTAGTACACTAGAAGCAGGAACTATAACCGGCAGGGAAGTTAAGCCCTCCTTGCCTAATATACTCAGGAGGATCAATCACCACAGGGTAAGTAAAAGTAGAGATGCTCACTGACCCCCGTGTTTTGGTTTTAGTTTTGGTTTTGCCAAAACCGCCCCCTGGCGTGTTTTTTGGATCTGTATTTTTTTTTTTTTTTTAAACTGCTAAAATATGGTAAAATCACATAATGTTGTTGCTTTTTTGATCCTATTTTATTATTATTATTATTATTATTATTATTATTATTATTAACCTCAATAATACTAATTTCAAGTAATTTGCAGTCAGTTTTGACCACCTCACATTATTATTATTTTCATACACTTTTGGACCAATACTGCAGTAACCTGGCTGGATGGTAAGCGACAGAGCAATGACTCAAACACAGAGCAGTTCCTAGCACATCTAGGACACATTGGCACACAGCAGTGGCAGAAAAGAAAAGTGGTGCAAGATGGAATTGTTCTTGGATCATGAAATCAGTTATGGTTCATTTGATTGCTCCACCCGTTCCTTGGATAACTGGGGTAATTCTACAGCTAATACATGAACAGAGTGAAGTGGGCAGTCATGTGCATGGAGACCCTCAAAGGTGGGAAAGGGGTCCAAGATATCCCCACCATGCTGCGCGCCTTCTTTGTTTGCAACTGCATCGGCAGAACTCTTATTGAAAAGAACTTTTGCTCTGCTGGGAAGTCCATGTCTCTTTTTTTTCTCCTGCCTCTTTGGAGGACGCTTGGTTGGGACAAGTGGGACAGCTCCTTCCCTTGCAACTAGACTACACCTTGGTTTTACCTGAATGTTGGACAATTTGTGAGGGAGCACCATCTGGAGGGATTTAAACCAGACTTGTGGAAGCCAAAAACTGTCCACAAGCTCATCAGAGCTAAAGACATTATGGAGTCTGTTCCAGGGCTCCCTGCTGCTGGTCTCAGAAATAACGATTTTGTGTCTCACAATATAAAAAAATAAGTGCACATGCAATTACATAAATAAGTGCCTTGCGCTATTTGCTTTAAATAAATTTTTACCAAAAGTTATTTAATAATGATCCAGTCACAGATGCCTTGGAACATAAACATAAGTACAGTGCGCCCAGAACTTGCCTTTCATACTATTTGGTATTTTATGGATTATTTCCTGGGACCCACAACATTGTGGCAATCCAGGAGGCCTGGAGCCTAATGAACTGCTTTAAGGATGCTATTTGGCTTGCCGGGAATCGCCTCATCTTGAAAAGGGAGAAGATGACCATCCAGGACTGTCGCAGGCTGATCCACAGCCTACTAAGAGACTATAACACCATTGACATTCCTGAGAAAGAGGAAGATGATTCATTTTCTGTCTCCCTCTTCTCCTTCTCCCCCTATATGTCTGTAACACTGTTGAATTTGCCTGCAAATTCAGAAGACAAGCCTGCTTGTTTTCCTATTCATCAATGACTCTTAGCAATGGAGCACTCATCTTTGGGTGTATATTAGACCCTACACTTAGTAGTGCAAATTAAGAAAAAAAGCCTGAAAGGACCTGTAGATTACTATTTCCACAATAACAAAATTACCAACGCAGCTCTTCGATTTGGGTGTATAACTGTGTGTTAGACCCTACACTTAGTAGTGCAAATTAAGAAAAAAAGCCTGCAAGGACTTGTAGATTACTATTTCAGCAATGACAAAAATAGCAATGGAGTTCTTGTTATTGGGTGTATAGAACACCCTACACTTAGTGCTGCAAATTCAGAAAATAAGCCTGCAAGGACTTGTATATTGTATTTCAGCAATGACAAAAATAGCAATGGAGTTCTTGTCTTTGGGTACATAGAACACCCTACACTTAGTGTTGCAAATTCTAACAAAAAGCCTGCAAGGACTTGTATATTTCTATTTCAGAAATGAGAAATTCATCAATGGAGCTCTGTGCTTTGTCACTCTATCCTTCTGTATCCCTCTCTTAAATGACGCTAGATCGCGGTGGAGGGTGGTATTTATTAATTCCAAAACTTGCAAGATCCAACAACGTCACAATGATGTTTTGCCTTGTTTTGGAATCCAAATAGGCACGAAAGTACTGAGCCAACTTGGCTCGGTACTCAGATCCCCGCAGTTCGGTGGGTTCGGTTTTCAAAAAACCGAGCCCGCCCATCTCTAAGTAATAGTAATAATATTCCCCAGCTGGGAATGCTGGGAGAGAGTTGCGCATGCACCCGGCTGGCCAGCTGGCCGGGTCGTGGCGGTAATGGAGGAGCGTCCCAACCGTCGTCATGGTGACGGCCTGGGCGAAAACCAAAAGTGACGCCCCGTCGTCATGACGACGGCTGGGACGCGTCAGTGGAGCCGGTACAAGTCGCGGCAGTGCCTGAGCCGCCACGGCTCGTAACAGTTTTCCTTTTTTAGACAATGTCCAGCTGACATTTGTATTTTTATCAGACATTATTAATTTAATTTTATTATGCTGACAAAACTTCTATATTTATCCCTAGCCTTATCCTGTCATTTGCCTTATGTTGCTTATCCTTAACTTCCTGACCTTTGTCCATCCTGCTATTCACTTTATAACACAGACACATTATTTGTTGCTATATTTTTCATTCTAGGTCATGTAGACCTCTCTCTTAAAATGCCAAGTACATCCTTTCTATTTCTTCTTATAGTGAGAGTATATGATTATTGCTACTTATAAGTTGTTGTTATTGTTAATATTTTGGTAGTATGGATTTTTTGTTAATTGTCACTTACACATGACATAGAACAAATTTTTGCATTTGTAATCATAATGTTTATCATGACATTTAGAAAGGTGAGGGCTTGTTGTTAGTATATAATAATTTTAATACCTCTCATGTATAAATCTGAGGAAGCAGAGGATTCTTCATGTACAGTGTCACGAATAACCCTACGAGTTGAGTTATCAGAACCTGTTGTTTACAAGAGCTTTACCAATAACAACCCCCTTTCCCATAGAACCAGATATGTTCGCCGGTAATTGGTTGTTTCTAGGAGTTATTTTCGAGTAGTGATAACTCAACTCCGATAGGTAGAGGACAGAGAACTTGACAGTGGGATGCTGAGCATCGATACTGTATCTATGGTAACTAATATGCAGGATACACTTGGACCAGATTAAGCAGTAGCACTGAGTTAGCAACAGGATGCAGTACCTACATCCACCAGTATAACAATTGGCAGTGTGGAGTAGAGGATGTTGTAGTACCAGCTGTGGCCTGTGTAAGATGGAGCTAGAGAACAGCACAATGTCAGGGAAAATGCCAAAGCAAGATAGAGCAGTAAAACTGTACTGTGAAACACTGCTGACACAGGTGAGTCTGAATGAGCGGATAGTTGGCACCACGATCCTGTGGCTGGGAGGTGATCTCTCAGACGAAAAGGTAGAGCCGAAATCCAGGCAGACGTCAGGGTCCCAAGCAAACAATCAAGGTCAGAATTCAGGCAGAGTTGTCTTGTCCTGAACTTGCAATACCTACAATAATAAAACATAAATTTTATAAAACAAACAATATTTTTCTGATAATACATTTAAAAAATATGTAACATACTGCAAACCCATAATGCACTGATTTCATTTAACAAACAATAGAAGCAAAAAAAAAATGTGTCACCTTATAGTATGTGCCCATGGACAATGTACTTTACAAAGCGTTGAACATTGTCCATGGCCGCATACTTACATTACCCCCTTAACAGAAGTGATAACAGCATTGCGAATGTAAGTGACGTCATCAAGTAGCGCCGGATCCTTCAGTCATCGGGATTGGTTGCACTCGCTTCCCACAGCAGTCGTCATCCATCCTCATCGGAAAAGAGCCCTTCGGAATCATCAAATCGGGGTAATTGTTGTCGGATTAATCAGTGTACTTATAACATAGCCCACCCAAATCGCAGCCCTCGGTTTGATGTACTGGGATTCTCTTCCGGATCATTTTCTTCTGTGGAGTCCTTGTCAACTATGTCCTCTTCGTCCTCTTCCTCAGGAACGGCGAGTGTTGCAGCAGCTCCGACGGCTTCAGGCCCATTGGGCATGTGGACCAGGGTCGCCAAGAGGGGGGGACGGGTACTAACTACCAGGGCCCCGGCATGCCAGGGGGCCCAGGGCCTGCACAACAGATCAGTGTCTTTTTTTTTCCGCTTTATAGATTTTGCTTTCACCTTTTTTTCTGGTGGCCGGGCATGGTGAGTTTATTGGTGGGGGGGGGGCCTGTACTTGCCGAACCTTCCGTGTATTCAGTCTCAAGAGAGTGAGTGGATTTACTCTGCAGAGACCGAGTCTGTAAGCAGTCATAAGGCTGTTCAGTTCCAAGGTCAGGCTCATTGCATTGATTGCCCCTCTCAAAGAAATACACAGCTGCATGGGGAATTGGAAGATAATCTGGTGTACCTATTATGAATATGTTCATGAACTTTTAGGTGTCAAAGGACAGCAGCCGTTCATCATCATATATGTGTTATTAGGAGCAATATGAATTGTGTCTTTAAAACTTGAATTGAGGATTAGCACTTAAACAAGGATTTGGGTCTTTGTTTTCAAGTGTTCTATATATTTGGATTAATTGTACATGTTTGATGTTTGATTTTAGCTCATAAAGGTGTTCTTGTTTTTATAAAATCCAGAGTTGATTTTATTTATTGTTTATACCACAACTATCGTGCCTGTGCCATCACAGTATTTATTTAATATATAAAATAAATTAACACATTATACTTGACGCTTCTATTTGTCATAAGAATTAGCCCCAGGGACTATACATCTGCTAGGCACGCCCCCAATGATGCACAGCCACGCCCCAAATGGTATGCCCAAACCCCTTTGATGGTGCGCCACCGTTGTGCGGTGGCACATAGTTTATTATCCTATTTAACTATAAAGGGGGGGGGGGGGGGGTGGGGCATAAAGTTCCTGTACCGGGGCCCAGAATACCTCTTGGCAGCCCTGCTCTGGACCACTTTATCAACTTCTTACCTCACATGTTGAACTCGTAGATCTTCCTCGGTCAATCCTGTGGTAAAAAATACCTCTTACGCTCCCTAGACATACTAGATAATTTAAAGTTAATAAATTTAAAAAAAGAGTTGCTTTTAAAACAAGAGTTGGATCTTTACACAAGTTGGTCGCGAAATATTCACAATCCAAAAAACTTTTCTGTAAACACGAGATGACGGATTCAGGTATCGGGAACTGGGTCAGCAAAAGCCAGATCCTCTACAATAACCAGCAAGCTCAGTAAAATAGTAAAAATTGCAGTGTGAAAATTTACGCATAACATTTTTATAGGAGCTGTTTTCAGGCACGTAATGTAACAATATTATGCTAATCTTTTCCATCTGATAGTATTTCCATGACATTAGTGTTTTGATTACGACTACCAAGTTAATAATTTGAACAATTCTAAGTCTATTTAAATGACAATACTATGGCGTGTTAAAGCGAACTGTTGAAATTAAACACATTTATGAGATGAAAGCTTTTTGAAAAGTTATACAAGTCAGGCAACATTCATATATGTTAAAATGCTATGTGGATTTAATGGAAAGTACTTGACATTTATGTGATTAAACACAATCGCAGGGTTTTTATGGAAGAAAAAGGGTTGCGATTTTGAATCGAAAAAAAAGTATTCAAAATACTAAGTTAGTAATAAGACTAATAAGTTTTCTTAGAAGAGAAAAAAAATCATTTTAATTCTAGGCCAGCTTCTATACAAATCAAAATGGCTTTTGTCAAAGAGTGCAAAGAGTGGTGTTTTGTAAGCATAAAATCCATAAATACACAGCTCAAATGAGACAAGGAATTGTTGGCAATACAGTGAAAAGTTGGGCCTTTAGGGTTGAATTTTGTATATGTTTGTGGAATTTATTTGCAAAAGCATATGTGCTAAAATGTTCTTATATATTACAATACAGAAAACACTCTGGGCCCCATTTGCAAACTGGAAAATAATCTGAAAAACCAAAACAGGCTTGAATCTAGCAGCACCCAGATTAATAACCCAGGATCAATCAGAGATACAGATACTCATTATTTACAGGTAGGAAAACATTTCTCTATACTAATATTTTTAATGTTTCTAAAGATTTCATTTTAGCAAGTCAATCAGAAAATGTATAATAAGTTTGCATGACATGATTAAAACGGCTTTGTTATGAAATTATATCATGTTCATAATTATGTGATCATTGGATAGAATTAATATATTTCGATAGAATGGCATGTTGGAGGGCATGGCATGATTATAACAAAGTAGTATGGCATGTATGCGTGGTTGATATTGTAGGATGGCATGATTATATTGAGCTGAGGTAGAATGTCCATAATAATGTGTATTTGGTCTTCCTGGGGTAGCATTATAATATTGAATTAAGATGTCCTTGTCTTTATAATACTGTGTATGTGCTAATCACAGTTATATAGGATGGCATAATTATATTGAGATCTTGGTAAACATGCTATCTTACCATGTTGGCATCATTATATTTGATTATACAAAAAAAGGAGGGGATAGCTATCGCACTAGGACTAGAACCATTCTCATTTCGGACCAATCCAATCATTTATCAGAGAAATGTCCAGAGAAACAGCCTCATATATAATGATTACAAAAAAAAGGCCAAAGTATGGTCTCAGTATACAAATAGAAGGCCCTCCAGTTCGGTGAATATAATAAAAGGAAATAAAAATTTTTATATAGTGTTTCCAACTAAATGACCATTAAAATACGTATTGTTGGGCAGAATAAGCCTTTATTATACAAATTTCATATTGGCGAAATATTTAAAAACATAAAGTGATGAAAGGTATAGAAGAAAAAAACTTTCCCAGCTAAAGAAAATTGGTAACACACTGGTGGAGCAAACCAACACCATTAAGAACAATTTTTGGTTCATCTTCTGAACAATGTAATGAATTGAACCGCAAATTGTTTTACTGCCTGGAATATATTTCACTGTCTCCACAGTTGGACAGTAAAATCATTAGTGAGGCAAAGTACTTATTCCATGGCCGGACAAGATACGAAACATTACTTGTATCATTTATGATCATGCAGATCTTTGAAATTATACAGAAGTGGAAGTTGCTCAATCAATTTATAGGCTCATAGCAGGTGCTTGAAAGGGTGGGGTTATCCTGAAAGGAACAAACTGTAACAATCCTGACCAGGTTTTGTTACTTTCCCTGTCTGCTCTGTTTTTCTGTGGATCACATGACTCGCCCTCAGGGCGGGTTACTCTAACCTGCTCTATTTAAACTCAGCACTGACATCTGCTCACTGTCAGTGCAATTAGTTGCTAGCCTGATTCCTTGGACTCTTGTGTATCCTGACCCTGTGTCTTCCCTGTGTAAGAGTTCCATTGCTCTACCAAGTGCTGGAGCACTTCTCCTGGGACTCCCCTGCTGTAAGTATCTTCTTGTGCATATTACAAGACTTTGTTTTCTCTCAATTGTGCCTCTACTGTGATTCACAGCCTGCTGCAAGTCTCTTCATGTGCATATAACAAGACTGTTATTGTGTTTATCCTTGTCACGCTCCATCGTGGCTAATTGACACCTGCATATTATTATCTGTGCTGTGAATAGACTGCTATTGTGTTTATCACCTTGCCATGCTCCATCAAGGCTAATTGACCACTGCATATCATCATCTGTGCACATATACATATATATATATATATATATATATATATATATATATATATATATATATATATATATATGTTTTTATCACTCATTGAAGTATTGAAGAAGTACATCATGTCTTGCCTCCTTATTCTGAACCTAGTTAGACTCAGCATCAGGTAGTGTGCAAGCCTGCTCTGACTATCAGACCTGTAACTACCAGTACCGTAACACAAACACAGAGAAACATCCCCCAGCACATTGCTATAGCCAGCAAAGGAGCTGCCATTTCTACTTGTACTTAGAAATGCAAAAGTCTCAGTTGCACACATTTGCTAATGTATGTGAAGCCATCCGCCACTCTACGGCGCTAATAGGATGGTCCTAACTCTAAACAGTGAGAGTCCCATATATTTTGGCAATACATATATGTGTTTTTAAATTGAGAGCTAACTTGCCAAGAGGTACCCCAGAAACCTCCAAATGCCAATACAGAGCCAGCACTCCCCCTCAGCTACTGACAACTACATGCCTCTCAAACAAACAATACAGAAGTGGAAGTTGCTCAATCAATTTATAGGCTCAAAGCAGATGCTTGAAAGGGTGGGGTGATCTTTGAAATTGCACCTCCAGCTTTATATTATCTGTAGACTGGTGGCTTAGATATATTACAGGCATGGTGAATGGTTGACATTGCCAGGGGTCTGCTTCAGAAGCTTCAACCTTCATTTTCAAAAGTTATTGAATTAAATGAATTTATTATTATAGCATTCTGTAACTGCAGAAGTCCAAAAAAGCCTTCCAGAAAAAAAAGAGAGCAAGGGAAAAAAGGATGCTTGGTGAGTTATCTCAAGATGAGCTTACTGAAGACTCTCTAAAAGCTTTTGACATTCAGACATACTATGTTGTACTTTATTGAGCAGTAGAGTATTGATATAAGGTTTTCAAAAAATGAAAGCCTCATTCACAGTTTAACCTACTTTGACCCAAGACAGTTTAACCAAATAAAGAAAGGTCACAGTGAGTTACAGAGGCTCTAAGAACTGCCGCAGATTTGGCCAAGGTAGACATTCAGCTTAAAGCAGAGCTTCTAAATTTTTTGCAGAATTATCCAGTGCTTAAAAATCCATATTTTCCTCAAACCACAAGTGTTAATTTAAAGAAACAATACCTAGTCATATAAAAAATAAAGCCTGTGAATAACTGCCGGACCTGTTGCTACCAGCTCCTATATGATCACAATTTACACTCTGCTACATATGCCAATTTGTTTGCTATGTACAAAAATCTTCTTACATTAGCTTATACTTAAGTATCTTATGAAATTATTTTTTCACATCTTAAAATAGTAAAAAAATTGATTGAGATGAATGATTGGCCAAGAATTGTTATAATAATTTTTGCTTCTTAATATTGAAAGGGATATTTTTGGAAATTTCATATTCGATAAGATAATTGATACATCTGCACATTCATCTTCTCTTCTCCAAAAATTGCTTCTGCAACAGCTTAATTGCTGTTACCTTTAATGCTTTAGCAATGCCACTCCAAAAAGTGAAGGCGGTAATATATGCGGGTATATTGCACTGTCTGTGATAAGCAGATTATAAACACGTTTGTTTAAAGTTATTTAAAACTCATAACTGTGTGATGTTTGAATATTAACGAATGTTATTTATCTTTTTTTGTTATGTCAGAGATAAGCAGATTATAAACACTTTTATTTAAAGTTAAAGTCAAATTGTGTGTGTTGATTGAATGTTAAGGTACTTGATTTATATATTATATGTTTAAATGATACTTTCTCAGTGTTAAACTAAATTAAAAGATGTCCATACTTGTGTGATGGTTAATTTATATTCTTTCATTTAAAAGCTGCTGTTTAATTTTCTAGTTCTAATTTATATTTTTTTTACTTATTCATACATGTGTTTATCAGTATAAATAAAGGTTATTTATTGATTGATACACATTTCACCTCTAGTTTTAATGTGTCTGTATTTATTCGGGATTGTGGTTGTCGAGAATTAAGATATGCCGACTAAATTAATATGTACGCATTATCTGTCGCCACTTTATGTGTCGATGTATGAAAAGTGTAGGGATAACCTGTGTCGGGATTTTATGTTTGACAATTAGATACTATCAGCATTTTAGTTTTCAGTATTATTTTTGCGTCTAAATTTTCGTGTTCTGTATTTTCCTGCCAGGATTTACTCCGTTGGCATTTGTTCCGTCGGAAATATGACTACCACAGCTAAAGGGCATCTACACCTGAAGCGGTAGACTGGCGGCATGTAGACTCAATTACAGTTACAGAGTGCACATGTAAATGTGTGGACACACCTCTGAATATGCCACTTAGGATGCATAAAACTAGCAGCTCCCGAAGTCTTTGTGTAAAGATAAATGCTGATAATTATTTTTTACAAAATGTTCCTCAACTAAAAACAAACCCAGCAACCAGCTCCAGTGCTTCGAGCTTGAGATGATTACTGCTAATGTGGGGGGACAAACAGTGTGGGGGCAAAACCAGGCGATGCCAGGCCGGGCTAGACACATTATAATAAGGATACTAGGCTCACCTGTCATGTTGTGCACCAGTCCCATCCTGTTTAACACAGGGCAGGATTCCCTTAGGTAATAATGGCGACAGTAAAAAAACAGGCCCCCACACTCTAGGAAACATCAGCCCCATGTTGACAACACTGGGGCTCTTCCCAACATCACTGGAGGTTGATGGTGGGGTAATAATGTACAAATTAAAAAAAATATAGTACCGTATTTCCCCATGTATATGACGCTCCACTGTATAAGACGCACCTATATAAATCATGTGAAAAAATTGAGGATAAACATTATCCTCAATTTTTTCACAGAGTAATTGTGCAGCTTATACAGAGGAGAGACAACGCTATAGTCAATTCTGCCTTACCCTGTCAGATGATTCCTCTCTCCAGTAAAGTCTTCTGTCTTCTGTCCATCTGATCCGGATGCTGGAAACCCGATTAAGGTCCTCTCTACGATGTCCGGATGTCCTTTCAGGACCTTGACAATCCTTTCAGGACCTTGTCAAGGTCCTGAAAAGACATCCGGACATCGCAGAGAGGACCTTAATCGGGTTTCCAGCATCAGGATCAGACAGAGAGAAGACTTTACTGGACAGAGGAATCATCTGACAGGGTAAGTGCTACTACCCCTGTATAAGACGCACCCAGTTATTAGACCCAAAATTTTTGGGAAAAAGGTGCGTCTTATACATGGGGAAATATGGTAATTATTACAGGTTGAACCTGTAATAATCCTATTTTACTTTTTGCTTAGTTTTTCAGGAACTGTATCCAGTACATGAATATTTAAAGTGATTGGTTATTTCCCTCAGGATCATAAGTCTATGCAAACATAAAGGTATCAAATGCTACGTTTGGAAATAAGCCTGTGAGAGAAATACTTGCACATCTCTGTATGTGATTATAGCCTCTAGTTCTGACAGTAGGTCAGCGCCCAATGGTTCACTGGACAGGTTTCTGATACTAATATTTGGGTGACTATGGGTTTACCTGGTGGGGTGGTTATTGTCACAGGTTTAGTTTGCTTTAGTGACAGTTCCATTCAGCTCGATAGCTGGGACTGTCGAAGTTTGCAACAATTTTTTGATATACATTCTGCCCTTATTACAGTTCCGGTTGCCTCTGTGTTCACTAGACACAAGATTTCATGGTCATTTATTTTGATGGGCAGGGTACATTGAGGAACAGCTACCTCTTTTGACAGGAGGGGCAGTGTGGATACAGCGGAGCCTTTTTCCTATTGTGTATTATCAGGACAAACAGTATTAAGAACTGGTGATTGTTGGTTGTTGCATTGAAAAAAACACTGGACAGTTACGTTTTGTGTCCCTGCTTTCCGCAAAAGAAGAAAAGTCCTTTTTGCTTTGCCTCTGTTAGGAACTCCCAAGCCAGTACAGTGAAACTCGGGGACTACTCTGAAGGCCCGGTGTTCGCTGGAGCCCCTAGTGGTGGGGACAGACTTGGCTGCGGGCCGACCGAGGGTCGAGTAACGTATACTGGCTTAAAGGAGCACCCAGGTGTGGAGTGATTGGCGGGCTGTAGTGAAGAGGGAATCCCAGGTCAAAGGTCACTAGCACAGATACAAAATCCAGGGACAAGCGAAGGGTCAGACACACAGGCAAAGAAGCAAAATCCAGAATCCAGGCAAAAAGGTCAAGGTCAGAAGAGAAGGTTCTCAGGTCCAGGAACAAGCAGGGGTCAAAACACGGGTAGTCAATCCAAGGTAGCAATAACCAAACAGAGAGAACAAGCAGGCAGCAGGACTGAGGGCAGAAAGCTATAACCGGCAGTGAGGCTGCAGACCTCACTGCCTTAAATACCAGTAGCAGCCAATCAGAGCTTAGCTCTGATATCACATGGGCAGGTTCAAACCAACAACATTAATCAGGCCACAGGCTTGTGGGCGCTTCTGCGCATGCGCCCGGCTGTCCCCGGCTGCCGGGACGCAGCGCCACTGTAGTTAGTATCCGACCGTTGCCCTACAGGAACCAGGTGAGAGTCGCGGCGGTGCCCGCGGCCGCCGCGACTGCTAACAGCCTCCTCAGAGGTTGGTCTAAGTTGGAAGGGTCCAGCCTTGGGTGTAACCGCTTGTCTTGGTGTAGTTTCCCTGTACCCAGTATTTGCAAGATATACAGGTTGGGGTTTCAGTTTTGCTCTTTCCTTAATTTTGTCAGTCTTGTCCTTATGATTCTGTTCTATAGCCCTAACTATAGTGAGTAGTGTGGCGGGAGAAAATGAGCCTGCTTCAGGTCTACTTTTATTTAATTGGCAGTTGGGCTTCTCCATAATTCATCTTTTAACTTGAGATCAAGGCCATTTAGTAAGGTGGTCTTAAATATTCATGCTTCCCAGGGCTCTGTTAATGTAAAACCCTGATCAGTATGATTTCTAAGGACCTGGTCATGATATGCCTGTACTGTAAGACCCTTTTCTTGTTTTTGGTCAGCAGCGGCTGGGGCATGTTCTACTAACTGGCTGCAGTAAACCTGACACATTTTAAGCCATTGATTGCCTGATGCAAGGTCTTTCTGTTATGCCGCTTTTTGTGGCCCAAGTACATGGTCTATCTCAATCTGAGAGATAGCATGACCATTGAGTCACCTGTGGACATCCTGATGACTTCATCAAGATCTATGCACGTTGATGAATAAGCAGTGTGTAATTGTTGTATATAGTAATATACTGCCATAGGTTGGTTTCTTATGTCAGGTATCTCTCTTTGGCGATGGCCATTAGTTCAGTCTTACTCCAAGGCTTATACCATACTATACTGACAGCTTGTTCCCCTCCCCCCCTCCCTCCCTTTGTCTGGGTTAATAGTGGGGCGATTGGCATATGTTCCCCTGTCTTATCATCTGTGTAAGTTGGTGGTGCTGTTGGCTGATTTGGTTTCATGACACCTGTTTTTTTTGTTTGACATAGGGAGCAGTTTTTGATCTGCCACTGCATAATACTGGGACTGTTACATTACCAGGTATATTAGGTGGGTCATCTGTTTTGTAGAGCAGCTATTAGTCAAGTATTTGCCTATTGGTCTCCGTGTGAGGAATTTTATTACATGATGGGCAGCCAGGAGACCAAAGTTTTTACATTTTTGACACTTTTCTGAATCTGGGGATTGCAAAATCCACATAGTGGGCATTCCCAATTTATCCCTTGAACTCGGATATTTCCTCTTTGATTTCTTTGTGATCGTATCTGATATCTATTATCATCAAACTGTAAATCATTTATACTTTCACACATTTCATCACATTCTCTCTCATATGCCAGTAGTTCAGCTGTTTCCAACCCTTTCTCTGATCTTTTAGACCTTTGTCCCTTATATATGGACCTTGTGTCCTCTCTAATTCTCGTAATTTATCTGGGACTAATGTCCCGTCAGGTACCAAACTGGCCCGACAATTAACCTTTTCATACCCTTCAGGGTTGCCTCGCCATATATAATTTGCATGAGGTCCATGCCAAATCATCACAGAAAAATAACTTTTCAACCCAACTATCTCAGATTAGGATGGTAGACGACATAAAGCAACTTCTATATGTAAAATTTTAGCCCTCAGTGATACAGTGTTCATGGAACAGGGTTGCACACATGACAAAAAATGTAAAATTTATGCTTGCAAGGTCCACTAAAACAAATCATAACTTTGCTTCTAATTGGGGTAGAACTTTCATGACGGTCTTATTTTGAAGCTAAGGGACAGTAGTTGTCATAAAAATAGTTTTATATTTAAATATTGACTTTCTCATTTCAAGGACACGATTTGACCTTTGACATTGAATATCTAAAAGAAAGTATGTTTATTTATTTTTTATATATATACTGTATGTTATGCAGTTAAATACAATCTCTCTTTGGTATAAGTTTAATTTTGGGAACATGAGTAAAATCAAATATTAAGTACAGCAGTTGAACACTTTTAGCACTAACCATGCAACTGACAAGTTCAGATTTGTCTTGTAGTGTTCTTCTCAGTATGGCTGCAGCATCTGAATTGAGAAATAGTGCTACATGGGACTAAGACAGTTTATCAGTGTATAGTGGCAGTTTGACCAAGAGTGTGACAAATGGATAATAAGTACATTAAGACTCAGGACTGCAACCCATTTGATATTAAAGGACACAGCAATAATAAACAAATAAGGCAAGTGCTACCATGGATGATTGAAATACTGCCACATGTCAATAGTGATCAATGATTTGTGATAACTGTAGCAAACAAACTAAATTGAATTATTTAACTGCTGAGAAAGGACGAAGCACATCTTAGGAAAGTTACACAGAAGTGGCAACATGCAGGACTGAATCTGAGTTGCAGTCATTGACTGAAAGTTTAAGCAGTATGGAAGCATCACCAATCAAGAGGAAAAGAATGAAAGAAGAAAACTAGAGAAGGAAAGCTGTGAAAAATTGTAGAAGTTGTAAAAATGATATATTCCAGCTCAGGAACCATTGCATGATAATAGTCAATGTTGACATGGTTTCATACTGCAAAAACTGAAATAAACATTTGAAGAGACCACAAAAAGTTGTCAGAGTTACTATTCTGACACTTCTTCCAAAAGACTGAAGTATTATAAAAATAGAACAACAATTTCCTCAGGCAAGTAGCTACATGATAAAGCAAAGTAATTAGTATGAGAGTCTGGCATTTTGTCATCACTAAATTCTAAACCAGTTAGAAGCCTGGACCCAGATATTGCTGAGACTGTGGAGAACTTCTACTGCAGTGATGATGGCAACAGGATTACGCCTGCTAAGAAAGGCTTTGTGACATTAAGAAGTGGTGGTACCAAAGAACACAAACAAAAGTGGCTAATTTTGAATAACCTTTCAGAAGTGCATGAACGCTTCACACAATAACATCCTGATATAGAAGTGATTGTTTTTTTTTAAATTTGCCTCTGTGTCCCAAACACTGTTCGTGTGGGAGCAAATCGTACATACTCTGTATGTGTTTGTGTTTTACATCATAAACTTTACTAGAAAAGAATGCCATTGAAAGTGTTACCTTCAAGCAGTGGAATACATCACAGACCTGCACCCTTGAGACACTTGTCAAGTCTCCAAAGATTTTGTTGAATTATTAATTTCAAAGTTAATTCAACTACACACCCATTCTTTCATTGCTGTTCAGCAATCATCATATCTGAAAAGCCTTTAGGATGATATAGATATTGGCAAAATCATTGTGATATGTGACTTTGTGGATAATTCTTCTTTCATTCTACAAGATAAGGTACAAGGTTTTCTCTGGCATAATGCCCAAGCCCCAATTCACCCATTTGCAATTTATTACAGAGAAACAAATGCAGGGAACGTGTCATGTACAAACTTGGTTCTCATTTCAGATTGTCTGCGGTCCAATACAGTAGCGGTATATACAGTCATGGCCAAAAGTTTTGAGAATGACACAAGTATTGGTTTTCACAAAGTTTGCTACTTTTGCGTTTTAAGACGTTTTTGTCAAATGTTGCAATGGTATACTTAAATAAAACTGCAAGCATTTCATAAGTGCCAAAGGCTTTTATTGACAATTACATTAACTTTATGCAAAGAGTCAAGGATGCAAAATGTTGATGTTTTGATGCCCGAGCCACTTAGTTATCACTTTTCTCTTATGGCAAGGTGCTCCATCATGCTAGAAAATGCATTGTTTGTCACCAAACTGTTCTTGGATGGTTGAGAGAAGTTGCTCTTGGAGGATGTTTTGTTACCATTCTTTATTCATGGCTGTGTTCTTAAGAAACATTATGAGTGAGCCCACTCCCTTGGCTGAGAAGCAACCTCACACATGATCTCAGGATGCTTTATTGTTGGCATGACAAACGACTGATGGTAGCTCTCACCTTCCTTCTCTGGACAAGTGTTTTTCCAGATGCCCCAAAAAAATCTGAAAGGGGATTCATCAGAGAAAATTACTTTACCCCAGTCCTCAATCCCTGTATCTTTTGCAGAATATCAGTCTGTCCCTGATGTTATCCTGGCCTTTTTGACACCAGGCCATCCTCCAAAAGTCTTTGCCTCACACCTGCCTGCTGCCATTCCTGAGCAATCTCTGCACTGGTGGGAGTGGGCTCACCTAAAATTTTGCCTAAGAACACAGCCATGAATAAAGAATAGTACCAAAACATCCTCCAAGAGCAACTTCTCCCAACCATCCAAGAGCAGTTTGGTGCTGAACAATGCATTTTCCAGTATGATGGAGCACCTTGCCATAAGGCAAAAGTGATAACTAAGTGGCTCGGGGATCAAAACATCAAAATATTGGGCCCATGACCAGGAAACTCCCAGACCTTAATACCATTGAGAACTTGTGGTCAATCCTCAAAAATTCTGACAAACTCCAAGCAATGATTAGGCAAGAATGGACGGCCATCAGTCAGTATGTGGCCCAGAAATTGATTGACAGCAAGCCATGGTGAATTACAGAGATCTTCAAAAAGAAGGGTCAACTGTTATGGCCACCAGTGCATCATAAACTTGTAGAACTAGCAGGAGAGGTCTTCACCTATAGCAGTCACCTTTCCCGTAGAGACTGGTTATGCTCACAGGTACTCAGATGTCCCCAGGACTTATACTCAGTGTAGTACAAGTTTATGGTCACACAGCAGCACTCAAAAGTGGGAGATAATACACAGAGTAGGGACAGGCCAGAGGTCTGTGGACTGGAACAGAGATGATAATGTCTGACTGGCCTAACAGCGCACAGGCAGAGACGTCAGATACAAGCGGGGTCAGGGCCACAGGCAACGATGCAAATCCAGGACAGGCAGAAGGTCAAGGCAACTAGCGATGGTTCAGAGTCCAGGTAACAAGCAGAGGTCCTACACTGAAAGCAATCCAAAGGTTTTCACCAGCACAGAAGCAGGTAGCAAACTGGAACAGAACGCTATAATCGGGACGCTTGCTGCTCCCTGCCGCCGCGCCCGGGAGGGAGCCGGAAGAGATGTCCCGGTTGTCACGGTGACAGCCGGGACGCCTGCAGAGGAAAGAGGCGATCAGCGGCGGCCAGTACTGGAGCCGCGGCTTGTGACATCAACACTGCAAATATTGACTCTGCATAAAGTTAATGTAATTGGCAATGGAAGCCTTTGACACTTATGAAATGCTTGTAATTTTACTTCAGTATACCATAGCAAAAAGGTCTAAAAACACTTTGTGAAAACCAGTATTTGTGCCATTCTCAAAAACTTTTGGCCATGACTGATACATTCCAAAAACATCTCATTCAATTTCTAAAACAACGCATACAAAATGTAAGGAAGATATATTATTTTTCAGATGGGTGTGCAGCCCAATACAAAAACAGAAAAAAAAATAAAAAATTGGTAGATCATGAAGTTGATTTTGGGATTCCAGCTGAGTGGCACTACTTTGCCACATTAGACAGGAAGAATTTATGTGATGAACTAGGTGGAACTGTTAAGAGGCTGGCAGCTAGGGCGAGTTTACAACGTCCTTATGCAGAACAAATTATGACTGCAATACAACTGTTTAACTGGGTAAAGGACAATATCAAGAATATGAACTCTGTATATGCGTGTTCAAAAAAAATAATGGAGAATGAAAAGATGCTACACAACCGACATGAGGAAAGCAAGACAAGTACCTGGAACTCAAACATTTAATGCTTTCATACCAATAACACAGAATAGCTTAATGATGAAGAGGTTTTCTACAGACTCATCCAGTGTAGTGAAAGACACAAATATTCTGTATGAAACATCGCCTTTGGGAGAAATAAAAGGTTTTATAACTTGTGTCTATAATGATACTTGGTGGTTAGGTTAGGTCATGAATAGGAGATTGTAATCAGTTTTCTACATCCCAATGGTCCATCACCATCATATGTGTACCATTATCAGCCAGACATCTTGAACATTCCAAAAGAATAAGTTCTCAGTAAGGTTGATCCTCGGACTGCAACTGGACGAACCTACACACTACCTGCCGTGGACACCCAAAACACAGAAAAAGCATTGCTGAGGAGGAGGAGGCACTGACTTGTAAGTTTTCCTCAGAATTGTACACAGCATTATACATCATTCTATGGTACAGAAATCTTGTAATCAGGTGTTAAGGTATTTCATTGATTGTGATATGTATACTTTTCAGATTATTTTTTAATCCTGTTCCCAAAGGCTTCTGTAAAGGTAACTTTGTATGATTATTGATTGAATATCTATCATGTATTAAGCTTTAGAAAATAATATGTTAGAACCTTAAAAGAAATTAGCAGATATGGTGTTTTGAGACAAGAAAGATTCAAGATTGTGAAACTATGTAACAGGAAGTTCCCAAGAACATAAGAAAACCAAGATCACACACCTGCAAAACAAAAGTGTTCTTTGCAGACAAGGACCCAAGGATGGGTGTATCACAAAAATGTTGGCAGAAAGCCTGGAAAGAGATAAAACAAAAGAAGAAAGATTTCTTTGAACTTTAAAAAAACTGCAATATAGATATAATTGTTTATTGACTTATTTTCATTATCTACTGTCTTGTAATTGGTTGTTAAGCTTCTATACCTCTAATATTCTACTATATAAATAAAGACCCTAGAATAAGCTGAGAGTGGAACAGAATCAGAGCTGCTCATCATTATATCATACAGGTGTTGAGTGTTTTTCTGTTCACCAGTCGACTGAAATTCAATGAAAATCCGACTGACATTGAAGGTGATTGATAGAAGTATCGGTGAACCCCGAACACCAATATTTATGGGGGCTCGTCTGGGATACCCCAATATCTCCACACCTGACGCCAGACTCTGCTGATGTCCAGAGAACTGCTGAACTAAACTCCGTACGGTGAGTAAGAAAAAGTATACTTCTTTGTATGTCTAAGGAGAATGAGTTGAGGTGATTAGAGGGTATTCCATGAAACCAATGTTCCATCAGAGTAAAAGATAATGAAATTATAACTATGGATACTTTAGATTATGATGGATGTAGACAATTTGAATTAGAAGATAATAAATAGGGCATATGTAAAAATTGTACCTGTTGTGTTATCCTAAAAAAATATTCAGGTTGCAAGGGACATAATCTATAGGGTGTTACAACTACAAATGCATATTACGGTTTTGTGAGCAATAAAAAAGAACTACATTGTACGTTAGAGTGTCATTTGAATCAAGAAATAATAGAGAGGATGTCACGGGCACTAGGAGTCTTTACCCAGGGATCACCAGGTGATAGGCTTACCAGAGCAGTATAGGTGGTAATATGGTACTCTGGTAGCAGGGTGATCACGGAACAGGAAATAGCAGATGATGAGATGCTCAGGAAAGTCTATGACTAGCAGCACTGGCAATATGGAGGTAGTAATACACGAGGAACTGTATGGACAAAGGACACGTGAAGGTAGTCAGTGGTCTGCGGTAGCAAGTTGTACCACTGCTATAGTGAGGAGGAATGTCCAACAGAAACGAGGAGGTGATGAGAGTCAGCGGTCTGCGGATAGCAAGTTGTACCGCTGTCTGAGTGAAGGAATGGAATCCAAGTGGAGGTATCCGGGGAGTCAGTGGTCTGCGTTAGCAAGTTGTACCACTGCTATGTGAGAGGATACTGGAACAGGTGAAACAGTAAACAGGAGTCAGTGGTCTGCCACTAGCAAGTTGTACTACTGAATATATATGTGAGGAGGTGCACGGGGAGAGACTGCAACACAATATATACACGGGCACCTTGACTTTGATCCACAGTAATATGCACAATATAAATGTATAAATGACTGAACAACACTGCCAATATAGAAAGTCTCTTGAAGTAATCCGGCATGAGATAACACAGTCAATGATGGCAGTAGAGTCAGCAGATAGTACACTCCAGAGGAGAACCAACACAGTCAATGATGGCAATAGACTCAGCGGATAGTACACTCCAGAGGAGAACCAACACAGTCAATGATGGCAATAGACTCAGCGGATAGTACACTCCAGAGGAGAACCAACACAGTCAATGATGGCAATAGACTCAGCGGATAGTACACTCCAGAGGAGAACCAACACAGTCCAGCAAGGTATGCAATACACAGCACAGTCAATGGGAAGTATGCATACCGTGGTTCAGGAGAAGGCAGTCAGACAGGAGTGCAGAGATACCTGAAGGGCAGGAGGCCAGCAGGATACAAGTCCCTGGATGGGTGAAGCAGGGGTCTAGCAGGTGCAGCGCACAGGTAGGTAGACCAGCAGGGAACACAGGAAGGCGTGGAGAGCGGATCAGCAGTAGATGGATGAGTAGCGCTGAGAAGTAACAGCAGCGGGTCTCTGCGGGAACACGGAGGTAACCAATAGCAACCAGCAGGTGCAGTAACGATGGGACACCGGAGCAGAGTTGAACTGGAACAGATGATCACGGAGAGTAGCGGGTAGCAATAGTGGCAGCAGACTCAAGGAAACACGGTAGAGTAGACAAGGACTGAAGACTGAAGCGCACAGAGGCAGCGGATAGGAATCAGCTAAACAGTCACGATGAAACACAGACGGGTTGCAGGTTGAAGACTGTAGTGCACGGAGGCAGCGGGTAGGAATCAGCTAGCAGTCACGATGATGAAACACAGACGAGTTGCAGGTTGAAGACTGTAGTGCACGGAGGCAGCGGATAGGAATCAGCCAAACAGTCACGATGATGAAACACAGACGAGTTGCAGGTTGAAGCCTGTAGTGCACGGAGGCAGCGGATAGGAATCAGCTGGCAGTCACAATCATGAACAGGTGAGTGGATGTGGTTGAAGCCTGTAATGCACGGAGGCAGCGGATAGGCATCAGCTAACAGTCACGATGATACAGTAGATGGTAGAAGTGGTATGGGAACCACAGTAGCAGAAGTGGTTTGGAAACCACAGAGGTAGAAGTGGTTTGGAAACCACAGGAATCAGCAGGGCTGAATAAACAAGGAAACACAGGAACACCTTCAGAGACTCATGGGGAATGAGACTCCAAGATCAGGCAACGTGGTGTTGACCACAGGTGCTTAATATAGGGAGGTTGCCTGATCTGCCAATTAAGTTAAAGGAACATACACTGGAGGTATAGCAAGGGCTGCGCATGCGCAGTCCCTCAGGATGGAGGACGGCCACGGTTCCTAAATGTCCGGGAAGAAGCACTCACAGTCCGGTGAGTGACAGTACCCCCCCTTTTAAAGGTGGGCACAGAACGCCTGGAACCGGGCTTGTCCGGATTTTTGGAATAAAACTTCTTCAGAAGGGCAGGAGCATTAAGATCTTCAGCTTTGATCCATGAACGCTCTTCAGGACCAAAGCCCTTCCAATGAACGAGGAAACGGAGGACTCCTCGCGAAATTTTTGCATCCAATACCTCAGTAATCTCGAAATCCTCCTCCTGATGAACTTGAACTGGCTGCGGTGCTGAGGAAGGAGTCGAGAAACGGTTGATGATGAGAGGTTTGAGCAAGGACACATGGAAGGCATTGGAGATCCGAAGATTCTTAGGAAGAAGAAGTTTAACACATACTGGATTGATAACTTGAATGATCCTATATGGACCAATAAAACGAGGGGCGAATTTCATAGATGGAACCTTCAAACGAATATTTTTGGTAGATAACCAGACACGATCTCCAATTTTTAGTGGTGGAATAGCCCGCCTCTTCTTATCTGCGAAAGACTTATATTTGTTAGATGTCTTCTTTAAACAGGTTTTGACCTGAGACCAGATATTTTTGAAGGTCTGACAAGCAGTCTCCACAGCAGGAACTTGGGTGGGCGGGAGGGCAGGAAATTCCGGAAACGACGGATGGTGACCGTAGACCACAAAGAATGGAGTTTTGGATGATGACTCATGGTACATGTTGTTATGGGCGAATTCAGCCCAAGGGAGCAATTCTACCCAGTTGTCTTGGTTGGCTGAAGAGAACATCCTAATAAAAGTCTCAAGATCTTGATTGACTCGTTCCGTTTGTCCGTTAGATTGCGGATGGTAAGACGATGAGAGTGCTAATCGTATGCCCAAGGTTTTACAAAGGGCCCGCCAGAATCTGGAAACGAATTGTACTCCTCTATCTGACACAATCTCAGACGGACATCCATGGATGCGGAAGATTTCTTTAATGAAATGTTCAGCCAGAGTAGACGAGGAAGGTAAACCGGACAGAGGGACGAAATGAGCCATCTTCGAAAATCTGTCTACCACTACCCAAATAGTATTGTGATTCTTACTTGGTGGCAAATCAGTAACGAAATCCATACTAATATGGGTCCAAGGCTTGGACGGAATGGGTAGTGGTCGCAGCAACCCTGCTGGAGTTCTGCGGGAGGATTTGAACTGAGAACATAAATCACAGGAAGCAATAAACTCTTTGACGTCTCTCCTCATTGAAGGCCACCAGTAACTACGAGAGAGAATCTCAAAGGTCTTATGTTCACCGGCGTGTCCAGAAAAACGAGAGGCATGGAACCACGAAAGGATTTTCCTCCTCAGAGTAGGAGGCACGAGGGTCTTCCCAAATGGTAGCATTTTGGTGGATGAAGCAGCCAGAGAAATACATTTGGGGTCTAGAATAGCATGGTTGGGAACCTCTTCTACATCAGAGGACGTCACAAAAGCTCGAGATAGAGCGTCAGCTTTCTTGTTCTTAGCAGCTGGTTTGAAGGTTATAATTAATTCAAAACGGGAAAAGAAAAGAGACCATCTTGCTTGACGAGGGTTCAAGCATTGAGCAGATTGCAAATATGACAAGTTCTTATGATCCGTGAAGATCGTCACCGGATGGCGAGCTCCTTCCAACAAGTATCTCCATTCCTCTAATGCAGCTTTGATGGCCAGCAACTCCTTGTCCCCGATAGTATAGTTTTTCTCTGCGGGCAGAAGACCCCGAGAGTAGAAGGCACAAGGATGTAATTTTTGTTGCTCCGAGCGTTGGGAGAGAATAGCTCCTAAGCCCACATTAGAGGCATCTACTTCTAGGAAGAAGGGGAGTGTCACATCAGGTTGTCGCAGAATGGGAGCAGACGAGAAGGACTCTTTGAGGATTTGAAAGGCTTGGAGAGCCTCAGATGACCATTGCTTAGTATTAGCCCCTTTCCGAGTTAAGGCCACAATGGGAGATGCAATGGATGAGAAGTCTTGAATGAAGCGTCTATAGTAATTGGCAAAACCTAAAAAACGCTGGATGGCACGAAGAGTAGTTGGCTGAGGCCAATGTAGTACAGCATTTACTTTGTCTGGATCCATCTTCAGGCCAACTCCGGAAACTATATACCCCAAGAATGGAATCTGGGGTAACTCGAATGAACATTTTTCCAATTTACAGAACAATGAGTTTTTCCGTAGTCTGGAGAGGACCTCTGCCACATGTTGGTGATGAGAAGGCAGGTCCTGTGAGAAGATCAATATGTCGTCCAGGTAGACAACGACACATACATATAATAAGTCCCGAAAGATCTCATTGATGAAACCCTGGAAAACCGCGGGGGCATTACACAGCCCGAAGGGCATTACTAAATATTCGTAATGCCCATCTCTGGTGTTAAACGCGGTCTTCCATTCGTCACCGGAACGGATTCTAATTAAATTGTAGGCACCACGAAGATCCAACTTAGTAAATATCCGAGCTCCCTTGATGCGATCAAATAGCTCAGTGATCAGCGGAATGGGATACCGATTCTTGATAGTAATGGCGTTGAGTCCACGAAAATCTATACAAGGGCGTAATGATCCATCCTTCTTTTTGACGAAGAAGAACCCAGCTCCAGCGGGAGAGGTGGAAGGTCGAATGAACCCACGCTGGAGATTCTCCTGTATGTACTCAGATGTGGCTTGAGTTTCAGGTAACGAGAGAGGATAGACCCGACCCCTGGGAGGAGTCTTGCCAGGTAGAAGGTCGATCGGACAATCCCAAGAACGATGAGGAGGAAGACGTTCAGACTGAGCTTTATCAAACACATCGGCAAATGAAGCATACTGAGGAGGGAGTCCCGGGGAGGAAGATGAGATGGAAGATTGCTGTACTTTAAGAGGAATAACTTGAGAGAGACAACGATGGTGACATTCAGGCCCCCAAGACGTAACTTGAGGGGTACGCCAGTCAATCTGGGGAGAGTGACATTGAAGCCATGGAAGGCCTAAGACAATCGGACTTGTCGTAACAGGAAGAATTAAAAACGAAATTTCTTCATGGTGTAGTACACCAATCTGAAGGGTTACTGGAGACGTACTCTGGGTGATGAGACCATTGATGAGACGTGATCCATCTATAGCCGTCACAGTAATGGGTGTTTTTAAAGTGATCACTGGTAGGGACCATTGATTCACTAGTGATTTAGAAATGAAATTTCCTGCTGCTCCGGAATCAATCAATGCCTGTGACTCAAAGGATTTGGTAGCAAAGGAAATCGTAACATCGAAAGCGCAGACTTTAGATTTCATAGACAATGGAGAGGACTCCAGGGACCCTAACTTCACCTCTCCAGAACTAGTTAGGGCCTGGCATTTCCCGATTTCTTAGGGCAAGAACTGAGCATATGTGTGGAATCAGCACAATAGATACAGAGTCTATTCTTTACTCTTCGTTTCCTCTCTTCTAAAGATAATTTGGAACGTCCTATCTCCATGGGAATCACAGAAGGTGAAACTGGACGAAATTGAGGGTTTAAACGAAGAGGTGCTTTAGCAGAAGTTGTTTTCTCAGATTCTCTTTCACGAAATCTCATGTCTACACGATGGCAAAGAGAGATCAAATCTTCTAGTGACAAAGGAAGCTCTTGGGTAGTCAGTGCATCTTTAATTTTATCGGAGAGCCCCTGCCAGAAGGCGGCAACTAATGCTTCAGTGTTCCACTGAAGTTCAGAGGCTAAGATCCTAAATTGAATGACATACTGTCCTACTGTATGGGAGCCTTGTCGCAAACGAAGAATGCTGGAAGCAGCGGAGGTCACACGACCTGGTTCATCGAACACACTTCGGAACGTGGAAATGAATTTGGCACTATCTTGTAGAATTGGATCGTTTCTTTCCCACAGAGGGGAGGCCCAAGCCAGGGCTTGTCCAGAAAACAATGAGATAAGATAGGCCACTCTGGAACGATGGGTAGAAAAATTTTGAGGTTGGAGTTCAAAATGGACTGAACATTGGTTAAGGAAACCTCTACAAGTTTTGGGGTCCCCGTCATATTTTGACGGAGTAGGCAGGTGAAGCGTAGGAGCTGTAGACACCTGGGATGGCACTGGGGAAACGGAGGAAAGCACAGGAGCTTCAATACTAGCTGTAACAGTCTGTCCAGATGTTCCTTGGGAGGTTAACGATTGGTAACATTGAAGTAACAGCTGTTGGCGAGCATCCTGTTGCTCCACACGGCTGACCAGATGCTGCAGCATCTCTTTAGCAGTAGGTTCCGTATCTGGGTCTGTCATGGCCTGATCTTACTGTCACGGGCACTAGGAGTCTTTACCCAGGGATCACCAGGTGATAGGCTTACCAGAGCAGTATAGGTGGTAATATGGTACTCTGGTAGCAGGGTGATCACGGAACAGGAAATAGCAGATGATGAGATGCTCAGGAAAGTCTATGACTAGCAGCACTGGCAATATGGAGGTAGTAATACACGAGGAACTGTATGGACAAAGGACACGTGAAGGTAGTCAGTGGTCTGCGGTAGCAAGTTGTACCACTGCTATAGTGAGGAGGAATGTCCAACAGAAACGAGGAGGTGATGAGAGTCAGCGGTCTGCGGATAGCAAGTTGTACCGCTGTCTGAGTGAAGGAATGGAATCCAAGTGGAGGTATCCGGGGAGTCAGTGGTCTGCGTTAGCAAGTTGTACCACTGCTATGTGAGAGGATACTGGAACAGGTGAAACAGTAAACAGGAGTCAGTGGTCTGCCACTAGCA